>NC_137089.1:2068589-2241089 GCF_951640355.1 Cnephaeus nilssonii
ACCAAAGCTTTTACCAAATGGCATGATGGTCGTTAGATAGAAATTGTCATTCCAGACGTTGGTGATTCTCAAGACACATGGTTGGTTAGAAAACTGCAGGCCCCCTCTGCCCGCCCCCCCCCCCCCCCCCCCCGACTCCAGGGTCCGGGTAAGCCAGCAGCTGGGCCCTGGGATGAGACAGCAAGCCCCTCTCTCCCGTGTCCCCGCCTCAGCCTGGCCACCAAACGCCGGTCAGGAACCTGCTGGCCGGGCACAGACCCTCCGCCGCCAGGACCACCCCGGGCGTCTCACCATGTGGGCTGGGCTGTGACAGAGCACCCCCACACTTGCCCCTGTTGTGGGGCAGCGGGGGGGAGGGGCACGCAGCCCCCACCGCCCGCACCCGGGCTGCCTGTGCTCACGGCGTCGCACACCCACGGGCAGGCTCGGCGTGGCGTGTCCACCAGCTGCTTCCCCGCCACCGACCCTCCTGGCCCGGGGCCGGAAAGTGGCATCGCGCGCAGAGTGGGGGCCGGGGTCAGAGTGGTCAGCCCCTTGTCGTTGTGAACTGTGAGCGTCCAGACTCCGCATGAAGGGGTTCAGGCTGCTCAGACTCTCGGGGGGTCTCCAGTCGTGGCTCCCTTTGGGGGAAGCAAAAACCACATGAGGGCGTGTGGGAACCCCGCCCTCCCTCAACTTGGGACACACCCGCGGTTCCCACGGCCTGTGACTTGGGCCGTGACCGTGGGACATGTTGGAGGACAAAGGGCCGTGGCCGGAGGAGCCGAGGGTGTGTGTGGGCCACCTGGGCACGGCAGTCCCCCTGTAAACGGGGTGGGATTAACGGGGTGTCTTCACTCTCCCCAGGGCGACGTTGGGGAGCAGGGCCTGGCCGGCCGCCCGGGAGAGAAGGTGTGTTGGTCTGTCCCTTCCCTCATTCACTTCCCCTCCGTGCCTCACGAACTTCATTCACTCTCTCTCTCTCACACACACACACACACACACACACACACACACTCTCACACACACACATACACACTCACACACACATACACACACTCACACACACTCACACACACACACACACACTCACACACACACACACTCACACACACACACACACACACACACACACACACGGCTGCCTCAGGGGTGTGGGGGGCTCTCTCCCATGCTCCATCCATTTCACACGCATATTCGCTCCCTAGCAACCCCGCACGTGCTGGCCCCGGGCCACTGGTGAGCATGTGCAGGTGAGGGGAGGTGGGGGGGGGGGCGGCAGGAGAGGCCCCCGCGGAGCCTTGGGGGACTGTCAGGGCAGGTGGCGGGGAGGTGACGGTGTGTCTGAGGAGGTAGACACCAGGCAGGCCACACGGGGCTCCTGGGAGAGCGCACAGCCCAGGAGGGGCCTCGGACGCCCCATGAACGAGTTCTCTCCCATCCCCCTTCCTCCACCCCACAAGCCAGAGACCTGGGGGGCCGAGAGCAGGGGGAGCTCCCGCCCCCAGCCTGGCCCGCAGGAGGCCTCCACCCAGAGTCTAACCACGGGATGTCTCCACAGGGCCAGGCGGGCCTCCCCGGAGCCCCCGGGTTCCCGGGCCTGAGGGGAGAGAAGGGTCAGCAGGTAGGTGTTGGGGCGTCCGCCCCGAGGCCCCTCTCCTGTGCCATCGCCCGTGGGGAAGCAGCCCCTTTGGGTCTCGGTCCCTGGGGGGGTGGGGGGGTGATTGGGCTGGGAGTGGGGTTCCCGGGGTTCATGGGAAGGAAGGGCCAGGCCTCTGTGGGAGCTGGGACAGGACAGTGGCAGGCGGTCTCGCTGGAAGGGGGGTCAGGGTTGGGGGGACGACGCCCATCAGGGGCCCATTGCAGTCAGGTGCTCCCCACTCTCCCAGGATGCCGGCCTGGCTTCACCTGTGGTTATAGGGGCAGGGCGGGGGGGCGGCGATGGGGAGAGGTGCCCCCCCCCCCCCCAGCAGGCCGTGCTGCAGCCGAGCTCACTTCCTAACACTGTCTGTGCCGCAGGGAGAGAAGGGCGGCCTGGGCCTCCCGGGACAGAAAGGCGACCGCGGCGAAAAGGTAGGCGCTGGGGCACCCGGCGTCAGGGACGTAGTGGGGACCTCCCCGCTGTGTGCGTGAGCTCCGTGGGGAGAGGAGAGGCCGTGCCGGAGCCCGCGGGAGGCCTGGGCTGTGACCTGGTTCCACCCGCGGGAGGTTGAGTGTCTCCTCTGACCTGTGCCCTTGATCGGCTGCCCCGTGACACCCGGGGGGCCTGTGCTCGCCTCCCCCCCAGCACCGCCCAGGCCCCGTCCCCCAAGGGTGCAGCCTCCTCCCCTCCAGCCCCCTCCCCTCTGGCTCTGCAGCCCGGGGCCGCCACCCATAGACAGGGGTGTGGGCTGGGAGCGTTGGCCCAGACTCGCTGCTCCCTGGACGCCTCCGAGCTGCCGTTTTTGTGGGGAAACCTCATTTCCAGAGTGCGAGGGGCTCGGCGCCACCGTGACCCCCTCATCACTTCCGCAGAATTGCGGGGGTCACGGCAGAATCCCATTCGAGCTTCCGGGGAACTTGGTCTGCTCTCCTTTCCCCCAGAGGATTAGGTTACGATAGGCAATTCTGGTCAAACATCCAAATAAGAAGCTCTGACCCCTTCTGACTGCGCGGTGCCCCGCCCGACTCTGTTTCCCCACCCGCTGCCTCCCACCGCCCACCGCCCTCCCTGAGCCTGGAGCCCGGCCATCTGGGGCTCCTTCCCCGGCTCCTGGGGGTGGGGGTGGGACCCCAGGTCTGTCACATCCACTCCGGGCACAGGGCCCTTCCCAGCCCAGCCTTTCCTCCCGGCCCCGGCCCTTCCCTCGCCCGCAGCGCACAAGGACAGCGTCCCGAGAGGCCACCTCCGCCCTGTTCATTTACACCCGCCCATGCCTTTGCCTGGAGAATGCTCAACTTTGACCCTTTGCACTCTTTTTAAAAATTTTTTTTTTATTGATTTCGACATGAAGAGAGAGAGAGGGAGAGACAGAAACATCAATGATGATTGGCTGCCTCCTGCTCACCTCCTACTGGGGATCGAGCCCCGCAACCTGGGCATGTGCCCTGCCCGGGAACAGAACTGTGACCTCCTGGTTCATAGGTCAATGTCCAACCACAGCTACTTCGGCCCGGGCATCATCATTTGCACTTTCCACCCCCTCCCCCATCATTTGCACTTTTTAATGGAGCGTCGGGGGGCTTAGATAGGATCAGTCCTGCGGCTGGAGGTGAGCAGTGTGGGGAGGAGATGGGGAGGCGGAGGTGAGCAGTGTGGGGAGAGATGGGGAGGCAGAGGTGAGCAGTGTGGGGAGGAGATGGGGAGGCGGAGGTGAGCAGTGTGTGGAGGAGATGGGGAGGCGGAGGTGAGTAGTGTGGGAGGAGATGGGGAGGCGGAGGTGAGCAGTGTGGGGGGGAGATGGGGAGGCGGAGGTGAGCAGTGTGGGGAGAGATGGGGAGGCGGAGGTGAGCAGTGTGGGGAGGAGATGGGGAGGCGGAGGTGAGCAGTGTGGGGAGAGATGGGGAGGCGGAGGTGAGCAGTGTGGGAGGAGATGGGGAGGCGGAGGTGAGCAGTGTGGGAGGAGATGGGGAGGCGGAGGTGAGCAGTGTGGGAGGAGATGGGGAGGCGGAGGTGAGCAGTGTGGGGAGGAGATGGGGAGGCGGAGGTGAGCAGTGTGGGGAGGAGATGGGGAGGCGGAGGTGAGCAGTGTGGGAGGAGATGGGGAGGCGGAGGTGAGTAGTGTGGGAGGAGATGGGGAGGCGGAGGTGAGCAGTGTGGGAGGAGATGGGGAGGCGGAGGTGAGCAGTGTGGGAGGAGATGGGGAGGCGGAGGTGAGCAGTGTGGGGAGAGATGGGGAGGCGGAGGTGAGCAGTGTGGGGAGAGATGGGGAGGCAGAGGTGAGCAGTGTGGGAGGAGATGGGGAGGCGGAGGTGAGCAGTGTGGGGAGAGGTGGGGAGGCGGAGGTGAGCAGTGTGGGAGGAGATGGGGAGGCGGAGGTGAGCAGTGTGGGGAGAGATGGGGAGGCGGAGGTGAGCAGTGTGGGGAGAGGTGGGGAGGCGGAGGTGAGCAGTGTGGGAGGAGATGGGGAGGCGGAGGTGAGCAGTGTGGGAGGAGATGGGGAGGCGGAGGTGAGCAGTGTGGGAGGAGATGGGGAGGCAGAGGTGAGCAGTGTGGGAGGAGATGGGGAGGCGGAGGTGAGCAGTGTGGAGGGAGATGGGGAGGCGGAGGTGAGCAGTGTGGGGAGAGATGGGGAGGCGGAGGTGAGCAGTGTGGGGAGGAGATGGGGAGGCAGAGTGAGCAGTGTGGGGAGAGATGGGGAGGCGGAGGTGAGCAGTGTGGGGAGGAGATGGGGAGGCAGAGGTGAGCAGTGTGGGAGGAGATGGGGAGGCGGAGGTGAGCAGTGTGGGGAGGAGATGGGGAGGCGGAGGTGAGCAGTGTGGGAGGAGATGGGGAGGCAGAGGTGAGCAGTGTGGGAGGAGATGGGGAGGCGGAGGTGAGCAGTGTGGAGGGAGATGGGGAGGCGGAGGTGAGCAGTGTGGGGAGAGATGGGGAGGCGGAGGTGAGCAGTGTGGGGAGGAGATGGGGAGGCAGAGTGAGCAGTGTGGGGAGAGATGGGGAGGCGGAGGTGAGCAGTGTGGGGAGGAGATGGGGAGGCAGAGGTGAGCAGTGTGGGAGGAGATGGGGAGGCGGAGGTGAGCAGTGTGGGGAGGAGATGGGGAGGCGGAGGTGAGCAGTGTGGGAGGAGATGGGGAGGCGGAGGTGAGCAGTGTGGGGAGGAGATGGGGAGGCGGAGGTGAGCAGTGTGGGAGGAGATGGGGAGGCGGAGGTGAGCAGTGTGGGGAGAGGTGGGGAGGCGGAGGTGAGCAGTGTGGGGAGGAGATGGGGAGGCGGAGGTGAGCAGTGTGGGGAGAGGGGGGGAGGCGGAGGTGAGCAGTGTGGGGAGAGGGGGGGAGGCGGAGGTGAGCAGTGTGGGGAGGAGATGGGGAGGCGGAGGTGAGCAGTGTGCGGAGGAGATGGGGAGGCGGAGGTGAGCAGTGTGGGAGGAGATGGGGAGGCGGAGGTGAGCAGTGTGGGGAGGAGATGGGGAGGCGGAGGTGAGCAGTGTGGGAGGAGATGGGGAGGCGGAGGTGAGCAGTGTGGGAGGAGATGGGGAGGCGGAGGTGAGCAGTGTGGGAGGAGATGGGGAGGCGGAGGTGAGCAGTGTGGGAGGAGATGGGGAGGCGGAGGTGAGCAGTGTGGGGAGAGGTGGGGAGGCGGAGGTGAGCAGTGTGGGAGGAGATGGGGAGGCGGAGGTGAGCAGTGTGGGGAGAGGTGGGGAGGCGGAGGTGAGCAGTGTGGGAGGAGATGGGGAGGCGGAGGTGAGCAGTGTGGAGGGAGATGGGGAGGCGGAGGTGAGCAGTGTGGGGAGGAGATGGGGAGGCGGAGGTGAGCAGTGTGGGGAGGAGATGGGGAGGCGGAGGTGAGCAGTGTGGGGAGGAGATGGGGAGGCAGAGGTGAGCAGTGTGGGGAGGAGATGGGGAGGCGGAGGTGAGCAGTGTGGGAGGAGATGGGGAGGCGGAGGTGAGCAGTGTGGGAGGAGATGGGGAGGCGGAGGTGAGCAGTGTGGGAGGAGATGGGGAGGCGGAGGTGAGCAGTGTGGGGAGAGATGGGGAGGCGGAGGTGAGCAGTGTGGGGAGAGATGGGGAGGCGGAGGTGAGCAGTGTGGGGAGAGATGGGGAGGCGGAGGTGAGCAGTGTGGGAGGAGATGGGGAGGCGGAGGTGAGCAGTGTGGGGAGAGATGGGGAGGCGGAGGTGAGCAGTGTGGGGAGAGATGGGGAGGCGGAGATGGGGAGGCGGAGGTGAGCAGTGTGGGGAGAGATGGGGAGGCGGAGGTGAGCAGTGTGGGGAGAGATGGGGAGGCGGAGGTGAGCAGTGTGGGGAGAGATGGGGAGGCGGAGGTGAGCAGTGTGGGAGGAGATGGGGAGGCGGAGGTGAGCAGTGTGGGGAGAGATGGGGAGGCGGAGGTGAGCAGTGTGGGGAGAGATGGGGAGGCGGAGGTGAGCAGTGTGGGAGGAGATGGGGAGGCGGAGGTGAGCAGTGTGGGAGGAGATGGGGAGGCGGAGGTGAGCAGTGTGGGAGGAGATGGGGAGGCGGAGGTGAGCAGTGTGGGAGGAGATGGGGAGGCGGAGGTGAGCAGTGTGGGAGGAGATGGGGAGGCGGAGGTGAGCAGTGTGGGAGGAGATGGGGAGGCGGAGGTGAGCAGTGTGGGGAGAGGTGGGGAGGCGGAGGTGAGCAGTGTGGGGAGAGGTGGGGAGGCGGAGGTGAGCAGTGTGGGGAGAGATGGGGAGGCGGAGGTGAGCAGTGTGGGGAGAGGTGGGGAGGCGGAGGTGAGCAGTGTGGGAGGAGATGGGGAGGCGGAGGTGAGCAGTGTGGGGAGAGGTGGGGAGGCGGAGGTGAGCAGTGTGGGGAGGAGATGGGGAGGCGGAGGTGAGCAGTGTGGGGAGAGGTGGGGAGGCGGAGGTGAGCAGTGTGGGGAGAGGTGGGGAGGCGGAGGTGAGCAGTGTGGGAGGAGATGGGGAGGCGGAGGTGAGCAGTGTGGGGAGAGGTGGGGAGGCGGAGGTGAGCAGTGTGGGGAGAGGTGGGGAGGCGGAGGTGAGCAGTGTGGGAGGAGATGGGGAGGCGGAGGTGAGCAGTGTGGGGAGAGGTGGGGAGGCGGAGGTGAGCAGTGTGGGGAGAGGTGGGGAGGCGGAGGTGAGCAGTGTGGGAGGAGATGGGGAGGCGGAGGTGAGCAGTGTGGGGAGAGGTGGGGAGGCGGAGGTGAGCAGTGTGGGGAGAGATGGGGAGGCGGAGGTGAGCAGTGTGGGGAGAGGTGGGGAGGCGCGGGCCAGCAGGAGCAGGAGGACCTGGTGTGCTCTCCGCCTCCCGGAGGCTCACGCAGGCGATGCCGCAGGCGGCTCCGCACTTGGATTCTGGGTTGGGGATCGGGCCCGGCCGGTGGCTGGCTCTGTGACGGGCAGGTGGACGGGTGCTCCTCTCCCCTTTCCTACCTGTCACGTGGACACCACGGTACCTCTGTGCGGGCACTTAGCCGGAGAGCAAATGCGTTAATGCGCGTACAGACGTAGCCGGCACTGGGGACTCACTGCTACGTGGCGCTGGACACTGATGGCAAACGATGCAGTGACGCCTTGCATTGTGTGTGATGGTTACTCAGGGCGCCTCGCCCTCTCTCAGCCCGCTGGTCACCATGTGCGAAGGTCTGCCACCGCCCAGACCTGGGCGGAGTCACCTGTGCCCTGACCCCTCCTGGCACAGGTGAAGGGACAGGTGTGGGGACCGTGGCTGCGCTGTGGCTTCCCCACGTGCAGCGGCCCCTGTCCTTCCTCGGGGCAGACGCGGTAACAGCTTCCTCTCGGCCCTGCTGAGGACAATGATCTCAGTCCCCAGAAGATGCTGTGACCCCAAGAGCTGAAATGAGGCATAAATGGGAGAGTTGGGGTTCAGGCTCGGGAGGTTCAAGCCTGAGTTGTTTACAGGAATGTCACATTGTCCCCTCAGGCCCCTGAGGACAGCCTGTCCCCTTAAAGGGGGGGGCAGGGCCCCGGGGGGTGTCTCTGAGGGAGCAAGCGGGAGGCCTGGTCCTGCGGGCACAGGCCCCGGGCCTGGCTGCCACGCTGGGTTCGGCCGAGGGTGATGCCAGGGATCAATAATTGATCCTATCGGCAGGGATGCTTCTCAAAACGCAAGGTGTTATGTGTCTGCGTACTTTATAATTGGGAATCTGCGTGTCCGTCTGTCTGTCCGTCCGTCGCCCCAGGTGTGGGGGGACAAGTGTCCCAGGACAGCCAGAGTCGGTGGGGTGGCCGGTCACGTGCTTCCTGTTTCTCCGTCAGGGTGAAGCTGGTCCAGCCGGCCCCCCGGGATTGCCCGGAACAGTAAGTGCCTCTGTTTCTAACCCCCTTTCGACTCCTAAGGCATCAGGATGCCCCCCCACCCCCCACCACACACACACACCACTTAGTTACCAACATCTTTTCAGTAGATTCCCAGCAGCTGGACCTATTCCTCCGTTTCACAGTCCAAAAAAACTGTCAGCTCTCCAGGGCCCACCTGTGCCCACCCTTTATCCTGCCCAGCACGCACATTGCCACGTATCAGAACACTGGCCAGGCCCTGAGAACACACACCTACCTGGCACAGGGGGAAACTGAGGCCTGGAGACAAGATGCGATGGGCACGTGGGGGGAGCCAGGCATCGCAGTAGTCAGGGAGACACAGCCGCAGGGCAGGCGGGTGAGCCTGTAGTACAGGTCAATGATGCTGTCAGAGCCCAGGATGCTTCGGGGAGAGTGACGAGGGGCCTGGCTCGTGTTGAGGGTCAGAGGGGAAGGGGGTCTTCGATGTCATAACTTTCCAAAGAGCCTGAAGGCTGGGCCATGGATAAAGGGGGAGCAGAGGGTGTTCGAGGAGAGGGAGGGCGCACAGAAGCTTCGAGGCTGGAGAAAACATGACCCGTATGGGTGTTAGTGCAGCATGGGTGGGCGAGGTGGAGGCCCTGCTGTGGCCAGTCTGGGGGTGTCTCCCTGCCCCGGCCAATCCGGGGTCTCTCCCTGCTGAGATAAAGAGTCTGCATGAGCTGGGCTCTGTGCCCAGAGGCTGAGCCCACACCCTGGTTTCCACATCACCTGCGTCCCTGCGAGAGACGCTGACCGTGGGAAGCACGCAGTGATGGGTTGTGCCGAGCCGGCCCCAGGTCCCCATACTCAGCCCCACGTTGGGCGCCATATGTGCCGAGCCGGCACAGCCACGGGTGAACCTGAGAGGGGACGGTGAAGGATTTAGAAAAGACAGACCAGAGAATAAAGCTGGGGCTAGGTGAATGCTGCTCTCTGATGGAGAGACAGCGCCACAGCCTGCAAGCCAGTTTCCACGAGGCAAAGTAAGGGCGTGGTTACAATGTTCTTGTGGGTTCGAATCCACTCAATTACATGCACCTGGTCAAGCTTTGTTTACTTGCTGCACCTCCCACAGCCCACATCACTCAGCCACGTGGGAACACAGGTTCGGACCATAAGGTCTAGCTCACAACCATAGCCTTTGCTATCATTGTGCTGGGAGGGCTTTGCCTCCAAGCTGGGACTTGCACGTGGCTTTGCCATGAGAGAACCGTGCCCTCTCGTTAGTCCGAGGCTTGAACCTGTCCAAACGCTGTGGCCATTCTTCACAATGGGTTCAGTGTCTGGGCACAGCTCTAGTTACACACACGGGTTCAGGCCCCCCCTTCCCCCCCCCCCCCCCGCACCCTGAGAGGAGGGTGTTTCATCCCGCGTTACTGCTGAGGACGCAGACGCTGGCAGGTGCCAGAGGTCACGCGGGTTTTAGGCGGGGTGACCAGACTTGAACTCAGACCCTGTGATCCCAGGGTCCCGACATCTAACCACTGTGCTTTCCTGCCTTAACCAGAGCGCAGGGGCCTCAGGGAAACGTGGTTCTAATGGTCAGGGCTGGTTGTGAAGGACGTGGGAGGCTGTGTTCCTGGGCTCAGTCCTCAGGGCGGGTTTCAACATGGATTCACGTCTCTCTCGTTTCTGTGGTTCCTTCCAGCCTTCCTTCTTCACCCCGTACCCCAGGATGCCAGTAAGTAGAACGGCTCCTTGGGGCTCCTGTCTGTGACCCCCGGGTGCTCTGGGGGCTGGGGCTCGGCTGGGTCCTGGCTCTGCCCACCATGCCAGTCACCGCTGGCTCGTGCTGGCAGCCGTGGGAACAGGCCATGTGAGGAGCAGGCTCCATGTCCAGGGGCCTGGAGGTCACCTCCCTGCGGCCCAGGGCCCAGGGCAGACCCTCGGGGGTAACTTTCCTCTTCTCTCCATGCAGGTCCTGGTGGTGTGGAGGGAGCAGGATCATGTGGGGGGGCGGGGACATGAGTGGCCGAGTGAGGCACCTGCGGGGATGTTGGCAGTGACGGGGACCCGGGAGGGGGGCAGTGAGGGGCGGGCCTGAGAGAGGCTGTTCAGAGGACGGGCAGAGCCTGATGGATGGTGACCGGCCGCCCAGGCTCCCTGACGCAGATGCTAGAACGCGCCTCCCCGAGCGGCCAGGGGCGCTGGGCATTCTTTGCAGCAGTCTCCATTGGTCTTGCCAGGCTCTGGGCGGGAGGGCAGGGTGAAGCCGCACAGATAAGTGTAGACCTGCCACCTCAGCTGCCCCACCGAGGAGCAAGGACGCTCTGCGTGCCTGTGTCCGTGGCACGAGGGCGTGGCCGGCCTGGGGTTCAGTTCCCCTGAAGGGGCCATTCTGGACCTGAGGTCTGAAGGATGAGTGAGAATCGGAGCCGAGTGGGAGAAGCTGCCTTGGTGGGGGGCGGGGCAGGTGCATGCGGAGGGCAGGGGGCTCTGGGCGGGTCTGCGGTGGGCAGCGCGGGGTGCCCTACCTGGTGCTTCCCTGCCAACAGGGAGAGCAAGGACCGAAAGGAGAGAAGGGGGACCGCGGCGTGCCTGGGGAGCCGGTGAGTGCCCCGTACCCACACGCCTCCCCCTCCCTGAGATAGGACGTCCGAGGCCCAGCAGTCCCAGGCCTGACCTGCACAGCCCGCCCTCAGGAGCCCAGCTGAGCCCAATGTGTTCCCTTCCTCCTCCCTCGGGGCCCAAGGATGTCCCCCCATCTTTGGGTCTCAGCTCACTCCCTCTGCACATGTCCTCACCCGCCCCCTCTGCACAGAATGGGGGCGGGGGGAGAAGGATGGTGGTGGTGGCGCGTTCATGGCGACTGTGTCATTGCAGGGGCCGCAGGGCCATCCTGGAGAACTCGGGCCTCCGGGACTCGCTGGGCCGCCGGTAAGAAAGCCTTGCTCCACCCATTGGCCCCAGACGCAGAGATGCCCACAAGCCCCTCTGTCCCTCAGTCCCTCCCTGGCCCCGCTGGCCCCGCTGGCCTGCCATTGCAGGAGCACCCACCAGAGGCGCTGGCACTGCTTCTGGGACCTCTAGCCCAGCACCCAGGGGTGGACTGGTTTACCCAGAGCGCCCCAAAACACAGCCCCCCACCCCAGGGCGGGCCTGCCTCCGGACCCCTGGGTGTCCCTGCTCGTCACTAACGTGTCAGGTTAGGAGGGCTGGGCTCGGTCACACTGCCTTCCTTCTGACTCCGAGCCCGCTCCTCGGGGTGGCGTGCTCAGGCCCAGGTGGCTCCTGGCTCCAGAAGGCTTTGTGGGAGCAGGAACCCTCTCCGTCTGGCCTGGCCGGCAGCTCCGGGTTGAAGGATGCCGTCATATGCCTTTTCGTTTTGGTGTTCTTCTTGGCTTTGGCTTCTTGGCTGTCTGTTTCTGGGGCAGGGGTTCAAGTTTTCTGGGGGATCCGGTGGGGGGACCTGCCTGGGCCGGATCCCAGGCCCCCTGGCTGCCGTGTGCCTGGGCATCTGCCCCTCGGAGCCCCTTTTGCGTAAACACAAAGCGCCGTGTTGATCCTGCGTCCTGGGTGGCGAGGATGGGGTACAGGGCCACGTGCCGTGGAGGCCAGACCTGCTTCCTGCACCTGCAGACCCCTCCCTGTGGGTCACCTGACTGACCAGCAGGGGGCTCCGAGAGTCCCTGCATGGGGACGAGGACAGTGTTGCCTATAATGTACCCTCCCCCCCCCCCCCATTTTATTTCCCGTGCAGGGCGCCAAGGGACAGGATGGTGCACGCGGAGCAGCTGGAGACCCCGTGAGTCCGGCCCTGCCTGCCTCCTCGGGGTCGGGGGGTGGAGGGTCACCCAGGAGGGACCCTGTGCTCCGTTCTGGGTGACTGGGAGGAAAGGGGGAGACCATGCCATCCACAGGGAGGGGCAGGCCTCCCTACACCCCAGCGTTTCTGGGCCCAGGTGTCCACATGCCCCGCCCTCCTTCCACGCCCTCGGTGATGCCCACGGACACACAGACACACAGACACCACTCCCAGATGCATGGCTCTGAGACGGGTGTTTGTGTGTACGTCACACACATACGTTCCAAAATCCGGTGCACACACTGCGATGCACTTGTGCGTATAAACGCCCCACGTGCACACGCAGCCATGAGCACAGACACGCCTCCATGCACACGCCTCCATGCACACGCCTCCATGCACACGCCTCCATGCACACGCCTCGGACGCTCCTGTTGTGCCCGCCCCGCCTGGGCCTGGAGCCTCAGAGGGGTTGGCACGTGACCCCTGGCCGACTAGAGTTCTGTCTCCCGGGCCGCGCTCGGGCTCCCCGTGGGAGGCAGGACGAGGTGCCTCCCGCCCGTCTCCCGGGGGCAGTGGTGGGCGTGAGAGCCGCAGGCACTGTCCCCTCGCTCCCGGGCCCGATGTCCGGCCGTAAAGTGCTTGCATGACCAGGCTGTCGTGCACGTGGCCTCGTGGGAGCAGGGTCGGCCACGGGCAGTGACTAGTCGGAGGGCAGGTGGCAGCTCCTCCCTGTTGGAGGAAGTGCAAGTCCAAGGCCCGCAGGGAATGGCCTCCATACCTCCAGAGCCCCTGCTCCCCACCCCACAGTGTCCACCCACCTGGAACCCTCACACGCCTCCCCTGGCGTCTGTGCCCGGCCTTCAGTGTCGAGGTCATGTCCACTTCCTTCAGGAAGCATTCCCTGGTTCGCCAAAGCCACCTTGCACACACGCACAAACACACCCCACCTCTGTGCCCCAGGGAACCTCCCGGAGTCCTGCCCACCCCTGTCCCACCTCTGTGCCAGGGTCCCACGTTTTGGGGTTCGGCTCATTGGGGTGCTAGGACGCTCAGACAGAAGGAGGCTCCTCTTACCATGGAGGGAACTCTCGGGCTACACGGAGTCCCAGCAAATCCTGGGGCCTGAGTGCAGGCGGGTTTGGAGAGAGACGGGGTAGCTCTGTGAGCGGCGCCCCGGGCCTGTCTGAGCTTCTTCTGCTTCTGAACAGGGCGCTCCTGGTCCCCTCGGTCCCCCCGGTCCCGGCGGCCCCCCAGGAAGTGTGGTGAGTAATCGGGGCAGGGCAGGGCCTGGAAGGCCTCAGCGTTGGCATCTCCCGCGTGGAGGAGCGGGTGGCGCTGGTTCAGAGTTCACGCCTGCCCGCCCAGGCTGCGGAGGGACTGGCTTAAACTCCCCGCAGACACCAGCTTCACTTCCCTGCGGTGGAACACCCGGGCGGTGCTCCTGAAGGGGATCGGGCCCTGGCCCAGCCTTGGCCCAGAACGACCGTGGCTGTTTAGAGCAGCGGTCACCGACCTTTCGGACCTCACGGACCGCCAGTGGTGCCCGGACACGGGCTGGTGACCGCTGGTTTAGAGGACGGAGGCGGGCGTTGACGTGCCAGGCTTGGCTCTGAGCACCACACGCGTGGACGTGTTCACCCTCCCCGCCCCGGGGTGGGTATGGTCACTGCTCCGTTTGCACTGGGGGAAACCGAGGCGCCGGAGGCTGAGCCCCGTCCTTAGCGGTTGCTGTCGCTGCTCCCAGGACGTCACCCCACCCCACCCCACCCGCTTCCTTGTGCACCCCTGCTTCCAGGAGCCGCCCTCCTTTGCTGGGGTTTCCCTGGCGTTAGCGACCGCCTTGTCCAGCCACACGGCACGGGACCCGTGCTGCCCGGGAGCAGCCCTGACCGATGGGGTGTAGATGCCAGCTCCACGCTGGCCCCCGGGCCCCGGCGGCACTGAGCGCCTGCTGCCCGCCCCCCTCCATCCCTGGGTGCGTCCCCTGAACACGTGCCCTTGAGCCTTGTCTCAGAGTCACCCTCTGGGCGCTCCGGTCACACAGCTGGAGCAGTCTCTTGGCCAGCCTGTCCTCAGGTCATCCTCATCCGCCCCGTGTCCCCTGAGCCAGCCCCCGCCCCGCCCTCTGAGAGCCGCAGCCTGGGGGGCAGAGCATCAGCAGCCCTGCCCGCACGTGGAGCGTGCTGGGGTGCCCGGGGTGGGGTGCGTGAGCAGAGCAGGACCAGCCGCTGTGGTGGGCCGGGCGGGGCGGCTCCAGGCCTCCGGGGAGTTAAGTCAGAAATGGGGACCCATGGGGACAGTGACCCATGGTCACTGACTACAAAGGGGCCAAGTCCCCCTTCCCTGGTGGCCACCATGTCAATAACCTTTCCTTCTCCAGGGCCCCCCTGGAATCAGAGGCCCCCCTGGGAAGGACGGGGAGCGCGGCGAGAAGGTAAGACAGGGTGGTCTGAGCACACAGCCGGTAGGCCCATCTGGGAGGCAGGGACAGAGGAGCCCGCACTGCCCTCCGAGGGGAAGGAGCTAGCAGGCCCCCGGCCACCCCACGTCACCCTCACAGCAGACCTGTGACTCACACCCCCCCACCCCTTTTTGACAGACGTGGAGACTGAGGCTCCGAGATGAACTGATTTCCCTGTCACCTAGCCCGGCAGCCAGGTCTGTCCGGCTCTGAATCCCGCCTTCTCTGATCTCGTGCACCAACAGGACCAGGCATGCCTTTGCGTGCAGCCAGGCCCCTGGGCCATGAGGAAGTGCGTTAGTTCTTGGGGAGAAGAGGGACAGTGTCCCCCGGAACACCAACAGTTAGCACATTCCACCTCTAGAGGGAGCCAAACAGCTGTCCTTGGCTGAGGGGAGCCAGGCTGAGGGCCAAGGCCAGGCTGTGCAAAGCGGTGTAACCCCTACCCCCAGGGCAGGCTCCTTCTCTGTGTGTGAGCAGGGCTGGCCAGAGGCCTGGGAGAGCCCCCTCACTTGCTTTGGTCCTTGCTGCATCTCCCCTATCAGGTTGAGGGAGGCCTGGGGAGCCCTGCCTGGAACAGGGGTCCCTGTGGCTCCTGGGGCCCCACCTGGGGTTCCGCAGCCAGAGCCGCCCCCAGGCTCGAGGCTTCACGGTCAGAGTGCGTGAGCATTGCCTGGAGCGAGCGAAAAGCCCAGCTCCCTCTCTCAGAGCCTGGCCGCCTGGGCGCGGGAGCTCCTGCTGTCAGAGGCGGAGGGAGGGCTGCTGTGGGGCCGCACCTGCTGGGCGCCCTGGGCGGAGGCCGGACCGGAACACCACGACGTCCCTTGCATTCCCACGCCCACGCTGCCTTCGTTTGCTCCGGCAGCTCTAAGAGAGGATGGCAAACTGGTGCCTTAGACATCACACACGGACAGGCTCGCCACCCCCACCCTCTGGGCGCCCTGCATCCAGGGGTCAGCACGCCCCTGGCGGCCGTGAGGGAAGGGTCTCTCCCACCTCTCTCCTCGCTGAGGTGGCTGTCTGCCCCCGGGTCCCACAGTGACTTCCCTCTGCGCCTGTCTGCATCAGAGGCCACTACTCACGAGGACTCGGGCTCATGTTGGACTCAGGGCACGCGCCCTGACCCGGTTAGCTATTAAAAACGAATTCAGAAACTGTTTCTCAGTGGGGGTGTTGGGTTAGGCCTGCAGCATGTGAATCGGGGGACACAGTAAGTCTGTCATCAGAAAGCCTGCCCACCCCGCGGGCTGCCTCCCCAGGGGAAGGCTGGTCCCTGAGTGTCGTTGACTCTGGCACCTGTCCTTTTTCCTTCCAGGGAGCAGCTGGGGAAGAGGGGCGCCCGGGGCCGGCGGGCCCCCGCGGGGATCCTGGAGCTCCCGGGCACCCCGGGCCTCCCGGGTCGGGGAAGGACGGAGAGCCGGTGAGTCAGCTGCAGCGGCGTCTGCGCCCAGGACAGCCAGGCAGCGTTAGAGGCGGGAGGGGGACAAGGCGCCCGGGCCGGTCTTTGCAGAAGGCGAGTCAGACAGAGCCGGTGACACCGGGCACCCGGGCAGGAGGAGGCTGTGCTGGGGGACAGCGGTCTCCAGGGCATCGCCCGCCAGCGCGGCCCAACGTCGTGTGTGGGCGGCTCGCTGGGTGGCAGGTGCTGGGGACACAGCTGGACCAGGTCTGTGATGCCGAGGTGCCCCTGAGACGGTCGGGCGAGCTGCCCACAGCTGGGCGGTCAGGGTGGTGCACAGAGACCCCTCGGCTGAGTGTACAGGAGCATCCGGGAAGGCCTTGGGCCTGCGCTGGACTGTCCCACGGGTCCCGGGTCTGCGGAGCCGGGTGAACAAGGGAGACAGGCTTGGAGCTGGGCCCGCCCTTACTCGGGAGCCCGTGAAATTAGGAGCTCCGGTGGGAAAGCAGAGGCGAGAGGCCAGGGAAGGGCTCGGGGTCACACGGACGCGGTAGGTGGTGAGTCAGGCCTCCCCCCTGAGGGCCGGTGGCTCAAAAACGGTGTTTCCCGTCCACAGTGAGGTGCGGGAGACGCCTGCCCATCGGTCCTCCCCACCAGCAGAGGGTGCACACGGCAGCACGAGGCGGGCGGGCTCAAGGCGGGCGGGCAAGGCCTCTCGTGGCTCGATGACCATCCTGTCCCCTTTCTTTCCCAGGGGCCTCGTGGACCGCCCGGATTGCCTGGACCTCTTGGAACCAAGGTGCGTGCTCACCCGCGCACGCCGTGGGCGCCAGGATTGCACTTGTAAAGCTTCCTTGTCAGCATCTCTGGAGCCACGCAGGCTGGGCATGGTCAGCCCGAGGGGCCTGAGGACCCTGTGGCCGTGGTCCGTGCCGGTCGCCTGGGCAGGACGAGGGGCTGTGCAGGAGCTGTGGGCAGTGAGGAGAGCATGCTTCCTGGGGGACCCTGGGCCCCTCCTTCCCGGAACTGACCTCTTCATCTTGTTTTTCTCTTTCTAGGGGGACCGAGGTGCCCCTGGGATCCCTGGCTCTCCGGGCACCCGCGGCGACCCGGGCCTCGGGGTTGCCGGCCCTCCTGTGAGTTCCCATTCACCCAGCATCCTGGGCTGGACAGCTTGCAGGAATGCAGACCCATGCGCATGTGTGTGTGTGTTCGCGTGCAGGCGTGTGTGTGCATGTGTGTGCGCACATGCATGCATCTATGTGTGCACCCTCTAGTAGGAGGGGGAGTGGTACCCCTTCAGCCTCAGCCCTGTGTCCCCCAGCCCGACCCCAGCAGGAAGGGGGTGCAGCACACGGATACTGGGTGCTGCTTCCTGCCCCAAACGAGAGCTACAGACCAGGAGGGGCTCGGTGTCAGGAGCCTCATGGGAGCCAGGACGGGGGAGGGCGGGGGGGGGGGCGGTTCAGGAAGGTTCCCCGTGCGGGGGATGTTAGCGGGCGGGGTGCGGGGTGTGGCCGTGGGCCTGAAGGGGAGGTGGTTACCTGCTCCTTTAAGGAAGCCCTGGCTTAGAAGTACGCCCGCAGCACGCTGGGGGCACCTCTCCTGCCTGCTCTGCTGACTTGCCCTGTGTTTGCTCCCAGGGCCCTTCCGGACCCCCCGGAGACAAAGGCCCCCCGGTACAGTATGACTTGGGTGCAGGGCCGGGTTCCCTGGAGCAGTCCTCTGTAACGAAGCAGGTTTACATCGGAGGGGCTGGGGCCCAGCGTAAAGCAAACCCCTGCCGTTGGAGGGCAGACGCCCCGCACATGAGCGTGCACCTGCGGGGGGAGGGGGGAGGGGCGGGTCACCTGTCCGCGGGTCACCTGTCCGCGGGCCCACCTTGCAGTGGGGCAGGCTGTCTGGCTGCGCCTTGCGGCATCTCTGCATCGCAGAGGGACGGCCGTGGGGTCACGGGTTCGTCAAGGCCCCAGGAGCACTGAATTTGAATCCTGGCTTCATCAGCCCCAGCCACACAGCCACGCGCAAAAGAGGGATCTCTCTTACCCTGTCGGGGGCACGCTCCGCCCCTCAGCCCGTCGAGGAGACCCCATAGACTAAACGCACGGAAAGCCACAGGGGCCTCTTCTCCTCTTTCTCCCCAGGGACCGCGAGGCTCGCCCGGATTCCCCGGCCCCCAGGGCCCCGCTGGCCAGGATGTGAGTAGAGCGCTGGTGCGGGCTGGGTCCAGGTTAGCCCAGACTCCCGGGCGCCCCCCTCCTCACCTCCAGGGACTCTGCCCCTCACCAGGGCCTTTGAGGAGTGTCGCCTGCTGGCGGCTATAGCCCATCCTCTGTGGGTCCATTTTATTCCGTTTGCTGTTGTGTTACCCCGTCAGGACCGTGTGAGCTCCTGGGCGTCCCCTGCTTCGTCTCCTCCTTTCTGGTCAATTCTCTCTCACGCCCAGGAGATCCGTCCTGTTCAAATGAGGTCCCACTTCTCCACCGACTATTCCCGCCCCCCTCCCCATGCCTTTCTCCCGCGGGTGTCCTCCAGATCTGCCCGACCCTCGGGGTGCACCTCTCTACTGTTCCCTGCACAGTGGGCTTTTGCTCAGACAGCCCTGGGCTCCGAGGAGACAGGGAGCGTGTCCGCCGGTCCCCAGGCCTGGCAGCGTGCCCCGTGCGTACAGGTCACGACTCTCGCTCGTTGACCGAGTGGGTGCATGGTGACCCCGAGTTCCTCCAGGACAGAGCTGCCCACACGGTGGCGGTCACAGTGGTCGCTTCGCCGCGCATCTTCCCATCTCTCGGTTCAGTTCACTCTCAGCAGGACCAGGAAATCCCGCCCCTTCCTGCCCAGTTCCACTTCCGAGAAGGAATTGCCTTCTGGTCCCCACACATTCACGTTACCCAGGGCCCTGGGCCTGGCATCCTCACAGCCCGGAGAGTAGACGGGCCTCCTCCCCTGCCAAGTGGGCCGCCCACCTGAGCTTGGGGAAGGATGGCAGGCGTTTAAGATAGGCATGTGTGCGCGCCTTGCACACGCGTGTGTACACACTCTGTGCACCAGTTGTTTGCAGTCTGTGTCTGGGACGGGAGTTGGAGGAGGGGTAGCGCTCTGTCCTAAGCACCTCCCGCCCCCGACCATTTCCTGGGAAACAGGAACTCAGCCGGTGCCAGTCGGCACAGTTGGGTGGTTTCTTTTCCCCACGGAGTTCCACCCGGCAGGCAGAGGTCTGGGCGGTGTGGGCCGAACGGAGCGCTGCCTGCTCAGCGCCGGTCACGTGTCTTCTCTCTCCTCCCAGGGCGCACCAGGAAGTCCCGGCGAGCAGGGGCCTCCGGGCAAACCGGTACGTCACCTCCCTGTTCTGGGTGAATCCTGAGGACCGGTCAGGGCTCCGGCGGGAACAACGGGCCGCTCAGACGGCTCAGGGGCCTTCACGGGGCCTTTTCCTACAGCTGTGGGCAGAGGGGCTGCGTGAGGAGTGCGATGCCCAGAGACAGGCCACATGCGAGCCGATGCCACTGTTAGCCTGTTTCGGGGCCCGAGAGTGGCAGTGGTGGGAGCTGTAGCCCTGGGTCCAAAGCCAAGGCCAGAGGGGTGGTGGGCAGGGCGGGTGCAGGAGGCCAGGTGTGATCCACGGCAGGTGGGGCGGCAGTGAGCGCTGGGGCGGCAGGACGTGGGGCCCACACGGGATGCCCGCCACGCCTTCTGGGGGCGGGGGGACGGAGGCTGGAGCGCAGGTGAGGCTGAGCTGTTCCTCAGCGTCCAGCCCTCCTCAGGCCCAGCCCCACCGTGAGTCACACTGTTAGCGTGGACCCTCCGCGTGGCCCGTGGGCAGGGGAACAGGGACACGGCAGGTGGGCTCGCCGGGCCCTCTCTTTGGCACATGCAGGGTTTGTCTCCCCCGCGCTGTCGCCATCCGCTGGCGGCGTGGTGGGACCTGGGCGCCTCCCCAGTGCTGCGCCCACAGTCCCTGTGCGGGGGCACCCGCGTTGGGCTGGGTTCTCCCGAAGCAGAGCCTCTGGCGGGATTTGTGGGCAGGTGACGGGGTGAGGAAGCGCACTCAGGGGGAACCCGCAGGGCACGCAGGTGACAAGCCCGTCAACGTGGGCTCACCTGGCGTCCAGCGCCGGCCTGGTGCCCAGGCAGGTGTGGGTGGGCACAGTGCCGTGGAGCTGCCCCACCCGAGCGGAGGCGCCATTCTGCTCCGCCTTGTCAGCACTGGCCCAGGGCTCCTGCCACTCCAGCCCACGGTCCCAGCAGCAGGCGGGTGGGCACAGCAGAGGTGAGGAGGGTGGGGTAGGGCACACGCTCAGCACTGCCCGTGTGCTCCCTGTCCCTCCACGTGACCGGCCCTCCGAGGCGGCGGGGCAGTCACCCTCCTGCGCCCGCCTTTGGAAGGCCGCCCCCCACACCCGGCTCCTTTGCACCTGGAGCCCCGTCTTGCGAGGTTTGCAGAAACGGCTCAGAGCAAAGTCACTAATTACATGATCCCGAGGCCACTCTACCCGGACGGCAGTCAGCCGCCTCCTCTCCCTTCGTAACGGGTGCCCAGCGTGCGTCTAACGTCGCGCTCTAATCAAACAAAGGACCACATGGCAGCCTGCCGGGAGCACAGCGCGGCGGCGTGGATAGGTCCCCACCCGAGCAATGTGAACCCTGTACCTGACCAGCTTCCCAGGGGGACTGGGAGGCTTCAGCCTAGCACCCCGTCCCCTCTTACGTTAAAGTCTCAGGATGTGCGTGTGGCCAAGGACGGCTCCTCCACGGGGTCCCTGCAGGTTACAGGGAAGGTCTCGGCTCTCTCTTCAGCGCCTCGCCCTCGGGGAGCTGTCCCTGCAGGGCTGGGCGTGTCTTTAGCACCCCAAACCCAAGTCAGTCCAACCCCACTGTCGCTTGGGTGTCCTATTGCCGCAGCCCAGAGGGTTGACCGAGCACTTGAACGTGTCCCCAGACGCTGCCAAGGTTATGCTTCCTGTGCAGACGCGTATGGTGCCAGCCTCGCCTGCCTCTGTGACCCCCGCGGGGCCGGACACAGGCGCCGCCAGGGGGTTGTCTGGGCTTCAGCCTCCCAGGGCGCGGGGCTGGGTCTGTAATCACAAACCCAGACTCGAGTGATGGGAAGAGGTCGGCCACCACAGGCTCGGGGTGGCCGCCTTCCTCTGCAGGGGGGGTGCTCGCCCCAATTCCCCTGGTCATGGCCGACGTACAGGCTGGCACAGTGCACGCCCTCCAGGCCTCCCCTGAGGCCCCCTCCCTTTGGCGTCTGCATTTTCCTTTTCCTTCTTTTTCCCGTTTTTTTTTTTTGGTGCCGAAACCCGGGATCGAGCCCTGTGTTTCTTGCCCCTGAATGGAGCCCAGCCTCCACCCAGCTTGGGCTCCGGACAGCCACGATCATAACACGTCACATCCTCCCACACGGGGTTTGCAGGTGAACTCGGAGCCCGGCCCACTCCTACCTTCCTCAGGGGCGTTGTTCTCACTCCGGCTTCTGAACCCCCGTCCGGAGTCAGAGACTTCCAACCTGGAATAACACATGAGGCTTCATGTGCTCCTCACCTGGGGGAGCTGAGGAAGTGGCTTTAGATCACACGAGGTTGTGGGTGACCCATAGACACCCCAGGTTGTGGGTGACCCATAGACACACCAGGTTGTGTGTGACCCATAGACACCCCAGGTTGTGTGTGACCCATAGACACCCCAGGTTGTGTGTGACCCATAGACACCCCAGGTTGTGTGTGACCCATAGAAACCCCAGGTTGTGGGTGACCCATAGACACACCAGGTTGTGGGTGACCCATAGACACACCAGGTTGTGGGTGACCCATAGACACCCCAGGTTGTGTGTGACCCATAGACACCCCAGGTTGTGTGTGACCCATAGACACACCAGGTTGTGGGTGACCCATAGACACCCCAGGTTGTGGGTGACCCATAGACACCCCAGGTTGTGTGTGACCCATAGACACCCCAGGTTGTGGGTGACCCATAGACACACCAGGTTGTGTGTGACCGATAGACACACCAGGTTGTGGGTGACCCATAGACACACCAGGTTGTGTGTGACCGATAGACACCCCAGGTTGTGTGTGACCCATAGACACCCCAGGTTGTGGGTGACCCATAGACACACCAGGTTGTGGGTGACCGATAGACACCCCAGGTTGTGGGTGACCCATAGACACCCCAGGTTGTGTGTGACCCATAGACACACCAGGTTGTGGGTGACCCATAGACACCCCACGTTGTGTGTGACCCATAGACACACCAGGTTGTGGGTGACCCATAGACACACCAGGTTGTGGGTGACCCATAGACACCCCAGGTTGTGGGTGACCCATAGACACACCAGGTTGTGGGTGACGGATAGACACATCAGGTTGTGGGTGACCCATAGACACCCCAGGTTGTGGGTGACCCATAGACACCCCAGGTTGCGTCGACTCCTCTGGGAATGCGTGCAGCCCACCCCTTCGCCCTCCGCAGTATCCACATGCCCTGCAGGCGTTATGGGAGTGGGGCGGAGGGGCCACCAGGAGCAGAGAGGAAGGCAGCAGGAGGGGACTGGGGACCGGAACGGACCATGTCTGTCAGACTGGGCGAGGGCTGGCCGCCCGCACAGTCCCTGCCTCAGGAGAGTCCTCTGTGGCTCCCAGGCTGTGAGCGTCAGGTGACGGCCCAGGTGTGTGAGGAGTCACATCGTAAGGCCCTTCGCGGCCTGAAGATACACGGGATGTGCTGCTTGTGTGCGCGTGTGCGTGTCTGCACGTGTGCGCGTGTGTGCGTGTGCGTGTGCACGCGCCTGCCTGTATTCATTCACTTCTCCCTCGGCAGGGCCCCTCCTCGCCCCTCGCTCCCGAGGACGTCCGGCTGCTGGTTAAGGTAAAAGCGGAAAGTCACCTGCATGCTTTGCAAATGCTGATGGGGACTGGGCTCTCGGTAGTGTGATAACGTGGGTGTTTTCTGTCTGAACAGCTGTATTAGACCATTAATAACACAACGTTTGTTATGAACGCACTGTGCCTGGGATGTGCTGAACCCGCTGTCCACAGGCAGCCACGGGCCACGTGTCCGTTTACACTCAGTGAGTGAACGTGAAATACAGTGAGGCACTGAGCCCTGGGGGCACCAGCCACACTCCAGGCCGTAATAGCCACGGTGGCTGCTGGCCGTCCTGTTGGCCGATGCGGATACAGGGCGTTCCCGCCATCCCAGGAGTCCCACAGGCAGGGCTCGGGAACGCCTGATGTGCATCTGATTCCGTTCTCAGTGACCAGGGGCTGACCTTTAACCCCACTGACCCCAGAGGCTGACCTTTAACCCTACCAGGACTGCCTCCTGCTCTGGAAGGAGTTAGACAGGTTGGGTGTGGGTTCCCGCTGGTGCTGGACCACAGCTCAGGAGGGGGGGCCACAGCTCAGGTGGGGGGGCCACAGCTCAGGTGGGGGGGGCCACAGCTCAGGTGCGGAGGGGAGGCACAGCCCAGGTGCGGGGGACCACAGCTCAGGTGCGGGGGGGCCACAGCTCAGGTGCGGGGGGCCACAGCTCAGGTGCGGGGGGGCCACAGCTCAGGTGCGGGGGGGCCACAGCTCAGGTGCGGGGGGCCACAGCTCAGGTGCGGGGGGGGCACAGCTCAGGTGCGGGGGGGCCACAGCTCAGGTGCGGGGGGGGGCACAGCTCAGGTGCGGGGGGGCACAGCTCAGGTGCGGGGGGTGGAGATGCTGCTGGAGGGCAGACGTGGAGCCCTGAGTGGCCGAGGCCTGCGACGTGGGTAGAGCTGTGCCGACAGCGGCGGGTGCTGGAGGCCCAGGTCTCCGAACGGTGGTGAGTGGGCGAGGCTGCGAGCGAGCTGCAGGACGGCCGTTTCCCAAAGAACAGGCCGCTGCCGGGAGGGGGAGCGTGTTCGCCTCCACTCAGCCTCTGCCTTCGCTTCGGGCGAGGCTGGGCCTGGGTGTGCGATCAGCCCGCTCGCCCGCTCCACGCGTCTGGGGCTGGAACGGCACCCGGTGACGTCGGCAAGCGCGGTTCATGCCTGAGAGCAGGGGAGCACGAGCAGCGGAGCTCAGACGCCCGCGCCTTCCGTCTCTACACACACAGCTGCCTGGCGGGAAGTTACACCTTTTATTAGAAGGCACGCAGCAGTGAGCACCATCTTTCCTGGCCGTGTGGACGGGAGTTTTCCCCAGAAAAGGACGTGAGGAGAGCTCACTCTCTATGGACCCTTGCTATGCAGGCTTCCACGAGCCGGTCCCCTCACTCTGGAAGGCGCGGGTTTGCCCAGCCCTGGGTGCCCAGGCTTCACGCCACAGCAGGATGGGACAGCGAGGCTTGAGCCTGGCGCTTTGTGGCCGCAGCACCGAGACAGGTGCTTGGCGAGACCCACGTCCCCAGCTGCCGAGGGACGCGGCTGCGCTGCCACAGCAGCGAGGAGCCACGGGGCGCTGCGCCTGCCTGGGCACCGCGGACAAGGGCCGGGCCGGGTGGGTCTGCCCGGTCTGCAGGGCGGACTGCGTAGCTCCTGCCTCATGTCTCAGCTGCCCCTCGGGCTGTCGAGGAAGCCGTGGGCCGGGCCCCGTGGCCGGCGGCAGGACCGTCCCTGCTGAGAAGACATCTTACACCGAGCATTTCCCTCTGCCGGAGGATTTTACTTTATTTTTATTTTTTAAAATATATTTTATTGATTTTTCACAGAGAGGAAGTGAGAGGAATAGAGAGTTAGAAACATCAATGAGAGAGAAACATCGATCAGCTGCCTCTTGCACACCCCCTACTGGGGATGTGCCCGCAACCAAGGTACATGCCCTTGACCGGAATCGAACCTGGGACCCTTGAGCCCGCAGGCTGACGCTCCATCCACTGAGCCAAACCGGTCAGGGCTGGACTTTATAACGGGATATCATTCGGATGTGGGACACGTGCCTGGGTGGGAAGTCCGTCTCTGAGAGCCCCTGGGGGTGGGCTCTATGGCGGGTGCAGCCAGACTTGAAGGGCTCGGGAAGCCACACACGGGTTCGAAGACGGTTCCCGGGGCCGAGAGTTGGTTCCCTCCCCGGGGGCACTCACTGCCTCTGAGAAGCGGAGCGGAGCCCAGGCCCAGGGCACCTTGAGTAACTCCTACCGGGGCAAGGACTCCTGCGGGTGTGGTCAGGGCAGGCGCGGCCACAGCAGATGCCCTGAGGGGGTGGTCCCTTTCTGCTTCCCTGGGAAACCCCTCCTGCCAACTTGCCGGGGAGGCTCAGCATCATGCCCTGCGTCTCTCTGGCCCAGGGGACAGCGGCTCTTCCCCAAGCCCAGCGTCTGCATGGACACTGCTCTCAGCGACCTCCTGGTTCATAGGTCGGGCCCTACCACTGAGCCACCCGGGCCAGGCGGGTGCACTTTCTTTTTTTAATCCTCACCCGAGGATAATTTTCCATCAATATTTAGAGAGAGTGGGAGGGAGGGGGAGAGACAGAGACAGAGAAACATCGATGTGAGAGAAACACATCGATTGCCTCCTGCACGCAACCCGACCGGGGCCTGGGATCGAGCCTGCGACCGAGGTGCGTGCCCTTGACCGTAATCGAACCCAGGACCCTTCCATCGGAGGGCCGATGCTCTAACCACTGAGCCAGGCCGGCCAGGCCTGTTTGTGCACTTCGGACATCACTGCCCTGGGCTCTGCTCCCCGCAGCCAGCTGGCCAGAGTGGGGAGAAGGGAGGCGGAGGTTCCGAGGGGTCCGTGCTGACCTCGAGTTCGATGGAGGCAGAGCGGGAGGCAGAGCGGCGTCGTGTGAGGGTGCTCGCCTGCTGCTCTCCGGGGACGTGCAGCCTGTGGGGGAGGCGGGCCGGGCCTCCTTCGCTCTGCCAGTAACTGCTCCGTGTTCTCTCCCAGGACTTGTGCAAGGACTGCCCCCCGGGCCCCCCGGGCCTGCCCGGCCTGCCGGGCTTTAAGGGGGACAAAGGGCTCCCAGGAAAGCCAGGGAGAGATGGCACAGACGGGAAGAAGGTGAGGAGCGGAGGGGCCGGTGCTTTCGCTGTAACGTCCCGTGTCATCTTGGAGGTCCCAGGCCTGCCGCCGGGTTCCAATGGGCCAGCCCCGTCCAGGGCGTGACCCCGGGGCGCGGGGTCGTTGGGCTGGAGGAGGGCCCGGCTGCCGCACGGCTGACCACATTGGTTGTGGGTCTGCCTGAGTCCACAGCCAGCGCCCTCTGCTCCGGCCGCTGGGGCGGGGAACCCCGGGGGGAGGCCCTCGAATAGGAGTCGCAGGGTGATGGGTCGCTGGTGACTGGGCGTGGGCTCCCACGCTCATTCTTTTTTTTAAAGAGATGGAACATTTTTAAAATACATTTTTATTGAATTCAGAGAGGGAGGGAGAGGGAGGGAGGGATAGAAATATCCATGATGAGAGAGAATCACTGATCAGCTGCCTCCTGCACGCCCCCCACTGGGGATCGAGCCCACAACCGGGGCGTGTGTCCGAACCACGGGGAATCGAACGTGACCTCCTAGTTCATAGGTCGGGCCCTACCACTGAGCCACCCGGGCCAGGCAGGACCCTCATCAGGTTCTCTTTGTTCCCTGCTGCAGGGCGAGGCTGGGCCCAGAGGCCTTCCCGGACCCCCAGGAGCTGCGGGCCCGCAGGTCAGTGAGCCTCCACCCACCACTTAGTCTGAGGGTGGAGGAGCAATGTCTGGGGGAAGGAAGGATGGTTGACCAGCAGAAACCCCACGTTCAAGGTCCCACCACGGCACGGACGCTCCCGCGACCTTGGGCCTGGCAGGGTCACTCGCCTTCGTCCAGTCTCAGGTGGTTCGCGTACAAACACCCGCAGGGTTGACAGTATGTGATGAGCTGTGGGACTGGGATGTGCAGTCTCACTGGTGAAGGCACTGCCTTTGGAGCTGTGTGGCCTTAGGCAGAATCCTTGACCTCTCTGGGCTCACCTTCACCTCTCACTAAGGACAATAAGAACAGCCTCCGCGGTGTGTTAGCGTGGGAGGATGTGGGCCCGGGGAGGACGTGGCTCTCAGTGATCACCGCTAGGCAAGTGCAGGGCGAATGCCGATGAGGAGTGAGGCTCGCCCTGCGGCTCCCAAGGCAGTGGTGCTCTGGCTGCCGGAGGGAGTGTCGGGCTGTGGCCTTTGCCTCTGGGGACAGCAGTTAGCTCTAAGAGGAGACTGCATGAGCTGCTGTCCCCTTCGCAGTGTAGCTCTGGGGAGATTCGCACTGACTTGCGTTCTTGTTCTCGAAGGGAAGCACAGGAGAGCGTGGAGCAGACGGCGAGGCGGGGCCGAAGGGCGACCAGGTAAGCGCATCAGGATGAGCCGCCCCTGGAGCGGGGTGGGGGCTGTCTCTCCGCACCTCCCACCGCTTCCTGAGCGCAGGGGCTTCCAAACACCACCCGTCCTGCCTCCCAGCTGGATTCCTCCGGCTCCCGGTCTCGCTCCCACCCCAGTTCTCCGAGGAGCCTGCTTTCCATTGGTTTCGTGTGAATCCTCTCCTAAGAACATCTTCCCGTGGATTTTTAAAAATATATATTTTTATTGGTTTCAGAGAGGAAGGGAGAGGGAAAGAGAGAAACATCATTGATGAGAGAGAATCATGCATCGGCTGCCTCCTGCACGCCCCACACGGGATCGAGCCCAAAACCTGGGCCTGTGCCCCGACCTGGAATGGAGCTGTGATCTCCTGGGTCATAGGTCGATGCTCAACCCCTGAGCCACGCCGTCTGGGCCCATTGCGTTTTTGATGAGCTGTGGAAGGCATTGCGATCCATGGTGGACGTTGCAGCTTGCGTTCAAGGGGCAGGAGGGGAGGTGGACGGCAGGACGTCGTTTATTTTAGGGTGGTGTGCTTGGCTTGGTAACGTGGTTGTGTGAAATGTTTTTGATTTATTTTTATTGTTGATAGTATTACAGCTACCTCCCATTCCCCCCTCTGCCCCCTCCCACACTTCACCCTTGTTGAGTTCTTTCTGTAATTCACATGGACGCCTCTCCGCACGGAGACAAGGATCTTTTTCCCAAAATAACTGTGTGATTGGCGTGGTGCGGGCACACGACTCCTGTGACCCGCGGGGGCTCCCGTTGTGTCTGTGCGTTTGCTTGTTTCCCAGCTGTCGCCATGGGCTCTGCACTCGCACATACCAACGAGAGCGCGTCCGGGAGGACCCTGTGCGCGTCACGCAGCCACGTGTTCTCAGCTTCATGGCCGCTCCCGTCCCCCTCTGTCTCCTCACTCCCTCCCACGCCTTTTCCTCTTTTTCCCAGGGCCGCCCCGGAGTTCCAGGCTTCATGGGGCCCCCGGGGAACCCTGGGCCGCCGGTAAGTGCCCGTCTTCAGTCCCCTCCTCTTTGGACCCTGTCCCCTGAGCACCCCCCTTCTCACTGCAGATGCCGTCTCCCCAACGTCTCCGTGTCCGAGATGAGCCCAGCCAGTGTGCAGGGCAGAGGCTGCCTTGGAAATGCATAAGCTCCGGCCGCTGGGCAGGGGGCAGGGCCCAGGGCGTGGGATCGCGCGTTGCTTCGTGCTCAGAGCCGAGCTCCTGACCGCGGCCAGGCGCACATTCACTCGCTTTCCGCTTGGTCGCCCTTAGGGAGCCGATGGAGTCGCGGGAGCTGCCGGACCGCCAGGCACCCCGGGGCCACCGGTACGTTCCTCCCTCTGGGTCTGGGTCTGTCTTTCCCAGAAGCCCAAGTGCTCGCCCGCCCTGCCCTGGTCCTCCCTCCCCCCCACCCCCCGAGGGTCTGTCCCTCCTAGTCCATCGCCGGGGCCACTTTCCATGGAGCCCGTCCCCCGGCCTCTAAGGTAAAGGCTCCGGAGAAATGACTGGGACCTGAGACCGGAATTCAGTTACAGCCCACACAGGCCCACGGGGAGCCCATGTCTCCGCCCCTCTCGGGGGCTTCTGTGTGGACAGGCGCAGGGAGAGGGAGGGCTTGGCGCTGACCCCCTGAGCCTGGGTTTATGCGCCAGGGAGCGCGCCCTGGGAGGTAGCCGCTGTCAGCCCGTTGTTCCAGAGGCAGAGTGTGGCTAAGGAAGGGGACGTCAGGGGTCGAGGCCTGGAAGCCACAACTGGTGAGCTGGCCTCTGGACCAAGCCGTTATCTCAGACCCTCAGCTGTGCTCATCCGGGGCTTCCAGAGCCTCTCCTGGATCCAGCGGGCAGAGGGGCCCCCGGGGCGGGCAGAGGGGGCCCCCGGGGCGGGCATCGGGCGTGGCCCCTGCGCACACACTCACTCCAAGGACCACGCGGCGAATGAATGTCCCTGACCCCAGTGACCGCCCGGGGCATTAGGCAGGTCCTGAATCCTGATCCCCACTTTGTAACTAAGGAAAGGGGGTTCAGAGAGGCGAAGTTACCAGTTCAGGGTCGCACAATGGGGAACGGTCAGCACCAGGTCACAGGGGAAAGGTCAGTGCCAGGTCACAGGGGAAAGGTCATCGCCAGGTCACAGGGGAAAGGTCAGCGCCGGGTAAAACCCTGTCTCAGGAATCGCAGAGTCATATTCCAGGTCTGGCTAAGCCGCAGGTTAGGGCTGGTGCCAAGAGTCCTTTGGGAATCACCCAGGACAGCTTCCTCCGGCTTCCAATCTCATCCCTCCTCAGTCCCTGGGACAGGGCCGGGATGGGTCCCGGCTACACACCAGGCTGCCTAGTCATGTGCTGCTCGGACCCCTGCCCGGGAGCGACGCCGGAGGCAGGAGGCAGGAGCACCGCTGTTTCTCACCAATCACCCCCCGCTCCCCGCCCCCCAGCCCTCGAAGGCCGTTCTGTGTGACATCATCGGCCTGCAGAACAGCCAGTCCGAGAGATTTGACGGTGCTTTTCTGTCTTGGATCTTTTAGGGGAAAGAAGGTCCCCCCGGCCCCGAAGGCCCATCGGGGTTACCCGGAATCCCAGTAAGTGACATTTTAAAAATCCCATTTCTCTCCTGCACAAGTAAGCAAACAAGACTCTATTTCACCTTCGCTAAAGCAAGACACGGTCGCCAGGGAGTTGTGTGTGTTATTGAATACTAGTGGCCCAGTGCACGGATTCGTGCACATTGAAAGGAAATTAATTAGAAGAAATGTTTTAGTATCGCTATTCGCCCTTTCTCTATAATAGAAGTGTCAGAGATGAAAGAAAATTATTAAAATGTATATGAAAATAATATATAAATTGATTAATAAGTAAACAATCACAACATGATATAACAACAACAAAGTCATGATATGAAAACAATAAAAACATGATATGAAAACAATGGCTGATAAGTGGATTAAACTCATTCTAATATCTCCCTGTATACCACATTAAGAGTAAAAACACTTTCAGAGTGCTTGACTAATGTCAACGAATACAAAGACATTCATGGTCAACAATTACAGATTGAAACACGCGTGTGATTGGCGCCAGTGAGAGCTTTATATGCATTGAGCATGAGTGAGTCAACGTTTAATTTTAAATTGCCAGTGCGTGTTGGACGTTCGGCCGGTCACTTAGCCTTTTATACACATAGATAAAAGAAAAATAGTCACTCAATTAAATTGAATTTTTGGTGGGATCTATCTTAGTATCATTCTTTTATGTACATATTTATTGTTGTTTGCTTATTTAAATAGTATTTTTGTCTCTCCACACATATATGTGTATGCATGTATACATATGTGTATGTGTATGTGAATGGTGTCTATATATGCCCATACAGTTAAAACAATAGAATCATACACACGTATGCATACAGAATTGAGATAATTAATTATTGTGATAATATAAACATTTTCTACTTTCCACGCTGGTATTAAATGTTCATAAATTTCACCTACACTCCATCTAGTAAATGTCCCCTAATGTATGGGTTCCTGTCTCTGTTGCCTCATGAATCTTACAGTTAGTTTTTAAATCTGCAGTAGACTAGCTTGCATGCACAGCCCCTTTCTGAGTCTGTGTGATGGTCCCTAAAGGGGCGTCCTTGTCTGAGGCTCGTCCTGTCTGAGGTTCTAGGACCAAGCTGCATGATTTCTTGCCACAAGTGCTGGGCTTTTTAACTCAGCAGCCTTCCCACCAGGATGGAGCTCTCCGCTGTGTGAGCAACACGGCCGGTCCGGAGAGGCCAGGGCTGCCTTCTCCGCTGGGAGCGAATCCTTGCGTGTGGCTGCAGTCTGGCCGGTGCCCGCTTCTGAGGCCTCCATGGGCCTCCCCCCCCGCCCCCCCCCCCCCAAGGTGCCTTCTTTCCTTCCAGCCGCACTGGCTTCCTTCTGGTTCCCAGGACACCCTCATCCTCCCCTCTCCCGGCCACAGGGCCTTTGCACGTGCATTCCTGTCTGCCCAGAAAGCCCTCTCCTCACCCCTAGTGAACAGCAGATGCCTTTGACCTTTGCAGCCCCTCGTGAGCTCCAGGAGCCGTGCTGAGTGCTGTCCATCATTCAGTGTTCTCCTCATCCTTGTCAGCACTGGCGTCTCCCCCTCCTCACCGCCGTGCTCAGTCAGAGCCCAGACACGAGGCCCATCGTCCCCCGTTTGACCTCAGGAATGTGTCCTGGAGGCCTCCTCTAGATCGACAGCAATAACAAAGAAACGTTGGCAATCTCTCCATTTTTTTATTATTGGCCAGACACTGCGGACCAGACACCCAAGCCTGACTCTCAGTGCTGGGGAAATGCCAAGAAATCAGACCAGTTCTGGCGGTTGAAACGCCTTTTTAGCTGCTACGTGCGAATGGAGCTGCGTGTGTCCCCCTGCCCCGTGCATCCTGGGACAGATGACCCATGTGAGTTTCTCTTGCAGGGAGCAGAAGGCAAAGAGGGCAGGGACGGAAAACCCGGTGCCCCCGGAGAGCCGGTAAGGGACTGACTTCTCACCATTCCACAGGCCCAGGTAGCGCTTTCTCGGTAACAGCCGCTACGTGCCCAGGAGCTGCTCCGGCCTGGGCACAGTGAAGGCTACTTTCTATGCATTACTTCTGCCACTTCTATACTTTAGGGGTATGGATGGGAAATGATGGATGGATACACAGGTAGATGGATAGATGATGGATGGATGGATACATGGGTAGATGGATAGATGATGGATGGATGGATACATGGGTAGATGGATAGATGATGGATGGATACACAGGTAGATGGATAGATGATGGATGGATACACAGGTAGATGGATAGATGATGGATGGATACACAGGTAGATGGATAGATGATGGATGGATGGATACACAGGTAGATGGATAGATGATGGATGGATGGATGCACAGGTAGATGGATAGATGATGGATGGATGGATACACAGGTAGATGGATAGATGATGGATGGATGGATACACAGGTAGATGGATAGATGATGGATGGATACACAGGTAGATGGATAGATGATGGATGGATACACAGGTAGATGGATAGATGATGGATGGATGGATACACAGGTAGATGGATAGATGATGGATGGATACACAGGTAGATGGATAGATGATGGATGGATGGATGCACAGGTAGATGGATAGATGATGGATGGATGGATACACAGGTAGATGGATAGATGATGGATGGATACACAGGTAGATGGATAGATGATGGATGGATACACAGGTAGATGGATAGATGATGGATGGATACACAGGTAGATGGATAGATGATGGATGGATGGATACACAGGTAGATGGATAGATGATGGATGGATGGATGCACAGGTAGATGGATAGATGATGGATGGATGGATACACAGGTAGATGGATAGATGATGGATGGATACACAGGTAGATGGATAGATGATGGATGGATACACAGGTAGATGGATAGATGATGGATGGATGGATACACAGGTAGATGGATAGATGATGGATGGATACACAGGTAGATGGATAGATGATGGATGGATGGATGCACAGGTAGATGGATAGATGATGGATGGATGGATACACAGGTAGATGGATAGATGATGGATGGATACACAGGTAGATGGATAGATGATGGATGGATGCACAGGTAGATGGATAGATGATGGATGGATGGATGCACAGGTAGATGGATAGATGATGGATGGATGGATGCACAGGTAGATGGATAGATGATGGATGGATGGATGCACAGGTAGATGGATAGATGATGGATGGATGGATGCACAGGTAGACGGATAGATGATAGATGGATACACAGGTAGGTAGATAGATAGATGATGGATGGATGGATACACAGGTAGATGGATAGATGATGGATGGATACACAGGTAGATGGATAGATGATGGATAGATACACAGGTAGATGGATAGATGATGGATGGATGCACAGGTAGATGGATAGATGATGGATGGATGGATGCACAGGTAGATGGATAGATGATGGATGGATGGATACACAGGTAGATGCATAGATGATGGATGGATACACAGGTAGATGCATAGATGATGGATGGATACACAGGTAGATGGATAGATAGGCCGCCTTTTGAGTTGCCTGCTGCATAATTTTCATTAGGAGTCATTTGAGCCATGATTACAATAATACAGGCTGCCATATAGAGAATCTGGAGCCAAAATGCCTGGGTTAGAACCCCAGCTGTGTGGCCTTGAGCAGCTCGCTCACCCTCTCTGTGCCTCAGTGTTTGGCCTGAAGGGGAACAGCAGCCTCCCTCATTGGGTTCCAGTGATAGACTCCCATGAAGTGTTGCACTCTACTGTATGTTGAAAACTCTCAACAGTCGCTGGTTGTGAGCATTTTCCTGCTAGTAACGGGCCAGTGATGGGATGGCCAGCCCACCGACTGGGGGCCAGGAGTCAGGCCCCTATTCCCCCGATCACAGAGACCAGTGAGGGGGTGGCCCTAACTTACAGCTGAGACACAGACCCAGGAAGAGAAGGGACCCCGCGGTCTCACAGCTAGGCTTGGACTAGTGGTTCCAGCCAACCCGCTGGAAATCAGATTGTGACCCACCCACCTCTCTCTACAACTTCCTCTCCGAGTCCAAGGATGCCCCTACCCCCCCCCCCCGTGAGCCCCATCGGACCCTCCGGGTGCAGGTGCTGTGCACCCTGGGCCGGGGCAGGCGCCCGCTGTAAGGAGGGCAGTGCGAGCTGCTGGTGGCGAAGAATTGGGAACAGTGAGAGGGTGGGCGGGGGAGGGGAGTAAGTACAGGCCCCGCCAGGAGGCACGGCCGCTGGGGAGAAGCGCAGCCTCTTGGTGTCCACGCAGCGGGCGTCAGGCCGGCTGTGCCATGATAATGGATGGATACACAGGTAGACGGGTGGATACACAGGTAGACGGGTGGATACACAGGTAGACGGGTGGATACACAGATAGATGGATAGATAGGCAGTTCATGCGGCCACGTTTCCCTGAGCCTCTGTGTCCCAGTTGTAAAGTGCGGTCGTGACCAGCTGCCTGGCAGGGGCCGGTGGGGAGGTACAGAGCCCGTTAGGACGGGGAGCCTGCGTCACTTCTCCAGCAGCCGGGCGCCTCCGAGAAGGCGAGGCCGAGGAGCCATCATGCAGAGATGAGCCCGAGGAGCCAGCACGCCCCAGGGGCACCGGACGCAGCGGGCGGGGGCGGGTGGGGGTGTGAACGGGTGACAGTGGACCGCAGAGCGGGGTGGGGCTGGCAGGGGGGCAGGGACGGGCGTATGGAGTGTGGTGCTCAGAAGCCCAGGCAGCAAGAATAGGGGGACCCCTCCTCTCTCCTCACCCCCTTCTCTTCCTCTTTCCTCAGGGCAAAGCAGGAGAGCCGGGCCTGCCAGGACCAGAGGGTGCCCGCGGGCCCCCCGTAAGTGTTGTGCATGTGTGAGCATGTTTGTGTGCACACATGTATGTGTGCTTATGTGTGTTGTGTGTGCACATGTTTTTGTGTGCTTGCATGTGTGAGAGTGTGTGCATGTGTGTGAGTATGTGTGCATGCATATGTGTGTTAGTGTGTGTATGTGTGTGAGTGTGTGACTGTATGGCTGTGTGTGTGAGTGTGTGTGCGCATGAGTATGTGAGTGTGTGACTGTGAGTGTATAACTGTATGACTCTGTGTGTGTGTGTGTGTGTACGACTGTGAGTGTGTGATTGTATGAATGTGTGTGTATGAGAGTGTGAGTGTGTGATTGTATGCCTGTGTATGTGTGATTGTATGACTGTGTGTGTGAGTGTGTGTGTGTATGAGAGTATGAGTGTGTGACTGTATGACTGTGTGAGTGTGTGTGTGTATGAGAGTGTGTGTGATTGTATGACTGTGTGTGTGTATGAGAGTGTGAGTGTGAGTGTGTGATTGTATGACTGTGTGTGAGTGTGTGTGTGTGTCTATGACTGTGTGTGTGTATGAGAGTGTGAGTGTGTGATTGTATGACTGTGAGTGTGTGTGTGTATGACTGTGTGTGAGTGTGTGTGTATGAGTGTGAGTGTGTGATTGTATGACTGTGTGTGAGTATGTGTGTGTGTATGACTGTGTGTGAGTGTGTGTGTGTATGACTGTGTGTGAGTGTGTGTGTGTATGACTGTGTGTGAGTGTGTGTGTGTGTGTGTGTGTATGAGAGTGTGAATGTGTGATTGTATGACTGTGTGTGAGTGTGTATGACTGTGTGTGAGTGTGTGTGTGTGTATGACTGTGTGTGAGTGTGTGTGTGTCTATGACTGTGTGTGAGTGTGTGTGTGTATGACTGTGTGTGAGTGTGTGTGTGTGTGTATGAGAGTGTGAATGTGTGATTGTATGACTGTGTGTGAGTGTGTATGACTGTGTGTGAGTGTGTGTGTGTGTATGACTGTGTGTGAGTGTGTGTGTGTCTATGACTGTGTGTGAGTGTGTGTGTGTATGAGTGTGAGTGTGTGATTGTATGACTGTGTGAGTGTGTGTGTATGAGAGTGTGAATGTGTGATTGTATGACTGTGTGTGAGTGTGTGTGTGTCTATGACTGTGTGTGTGTGTGTGTGTGTGTATGAGAGTGTGAGTGTGTGATTGTATGACTGTGTGTGAGTGTGTATGACTGTGTGAGAGTGTGAGTGTGTGAGCGGTCCCTGGTAGAATGAAGCATCAGCCGCACGGCTAAGACGCGGTGGTAAGGTCTCCGAGACGCCAGGCCCGGGGCTCAGGGTGCCCCTCCTTCAGGACCTGGGCTCCACGGCAGGCTCAGTGCTTCCGTGCGCGCTGTGCAGGCCCTCTCCCAGCCGCCGCCACGGGGACCGCGTGGTGGTTCTAAGGCTGCTTGGTTCTTGTCCTCTGTTACCGTTCCCCTGGCCTTTCCCTGGACGACAGAACCTGAACAGCAGTCTTCATTTTAGCTTGGAACACTCCATGGCTAAAGGGATAAAAGTAACCCGTTCTCGTTGCAGAACAGTACGATGATGATGGTAATAATTTAAAATATGGAGAAGAAAATAGGTACTTGTAATCCTACAACCCAGAGAGGTAAAGCTCTGGTAATGGCCATGGTATTTTCTCGGTCTTTTCTAAGTGCATGAATTCTGCCCTTTATGGGCCACATCTCTACCTGGGGTCAGGCCATCAGAGGTAACAGCTAGTTTCCTATAAAAATGTACTCATTCTGTATGTCTGGGGTTGTTGAGGATTTTTGTGGGGTTTTTTTTGTGGGTTGGTTGGTTTGTTTTTGCTAAATACTTTACTCCTTCGTAATTTTTAAATTGTTTACACAAATCCTTAAATTTGTTTTTGAAAAAAAGTACTATCTTTAATGAAAATTCTAAAATTCAATTATCTGGCAAGAAGGAGGAGATCAAGATGCCAGTTCTCTTTCCTTAATGTGTTTTTCTGTAAAAAAAAAAAAAAAATCAATAACTTCTCTGGCCCACATTCAATACGGAGGAAATAAACAAAAAATCCATGCCCTTTTTGCCGAATCCTGCTGCTTCCCACCGGATCACACCAGGAGGAGAAACTCAGGGTGGAGAAGGCACCTGTTGTGGGGCCCAGACCCAGTGGGCGATTTCTGTCCAGGGGGCGCCTGCTGATTGGGCGGGAGGGCTTCCTGGCAGTCGCCATGGAGACCCAGGTGCTGGGGCCTGTGTTGGGGCAGGACCCAGCCCAGTGGTGTGAGGCCAGGAGGAAGAGCAGGAGGAGGAAGCATGAGGCCAGGGCACACCCTGGCTGCTACCCCTCCACCTGGGGCACGTGTGGGGCCAGGCCTGCCGCGCTGTGACTGAGCGGGGCAAGGGCCCTCACCCAGGCCGCGGGCATCGGGGACATGGCCAGCGCCCAGCACAGAGCAGGGCCCGGGTGGGGAGTGAGAGGAGCCAGGACCCCCCATCCCCCATCCCCCGCCATCTCCCAGGTGCCTGCCCCTCCCTCTCGCCAGCCTGCCCTCCGGTGGGCTAACTCGGGTCTCTCTCACCTAGGGCTTCAAGGGACACACGGGCGATGCTGGCGCCCCCGGCCCCCGGGTAAGTGATGTCCTGCCGCGAAGGTCGTCCCCGGTGGGCTCCTGGGCCCTGCAGGCCAGTGCAACACCTTGTCACCCAAGGAGCCTAACACGTCATCCCTTGCCTGGTCTAGTTTGTCTAGAAATTTCTCTTGGGAGGGGAGGGTAGACACTGACTTACAAACAACTGGACCAAGTCAGCTGGAATCCGGGTGGCCCTGGGCTGGCTGCACAGAGCTCACGTGTGGAGAGCATCGGCTTATCCTGCAGGATCAATGCCCTGAGCAGAAGCCCCCGCCGTGCCCTGAGAACGGGGAGAAGCTGGGGGTGGGGGTCAGCCGGTGAGGAGGCAGAATTCCAGGCGGTGTGCCCGGCCCTTCGCTGCCTTTCCCTGCGGCTCAGAGGGGCGCACAGGGCCCAGGCCTCGCACTGGCCTGTGGGCACCGCAGCCCCAGCGCGGCCCGGCCCAGGGGCGCCTGCTGTGGGCCTCCCCGCCTCCCCTCCTGGCACTCCGCCCCCTGAGACCCCGGTGTTCTGATCCCCCTCCCTCACCGCAGCTGCGTCCTTTCTGCTTTTCCTTCCAGGGAGAGCCCGGGGCCATGGGGCCCCCCGGCCGGGAGGGGTCACCAGGAAAAGATGTAAGTGGGCGTCCTGGGGGGCTGGCTGGGTGTGTGGGAGCAGGCGTGTAGGGGAAGTGCAAAGGGCTTCACCGAAGGACCCAGGGACCCCCAGAAACTGTCCCGGAGAGCGCTCCGGGGGCACCTGTGGGAGTCACGGGCAGTCATGGTGACATGCTTGCAGTTTGCCGGTCTCTGGGTGGCGAGGTGAGCCTCGGTCCGCGTCTGTGTCCGTCACACGCCTGCCGTGACTCGGCGGTAACGCCCCTCTCTCTGTTCCAGGGGGACGCTGGACCCGCGGGGCCGCAGGGTCCCCAAGGACCGAGGGGCCCACCGGTGAGTGTGCTTTGAGACCCCTGTGTCTGCAGGGCCTGTTACCATGGTGATACCCGTGGTTTACCCCGTAGCCCCACGTGCTGGTAAAAGCCGTTAGAACGTGGTGACCGCCCTAAGTCCCCCAGCATTCCGCCCACACCCCAACTCTTTTCTGGAACCACCCACCCACAGTCAGAAATTTAAAAGGTGCCACCTGGTCGGGCAGGGCCCAGGCCCTCTGGGTGCGCGTTCCCAGTGGGGGCGCTGTCACCCCAAGGGGCACACATTGGTTCTTACGGTGCCAGAAACCCTTCATATATTAACCAGTGTGCACACAGAGCAGACACACGCGTGTATAGCTGTGATGTTACCGTGTCCCAGGAGTAGTTAGGGAATAGGACACGGGAACAGGCAGGGAGGAGGGGGTGTGATAAGGTGGAGGCCGGGCCCCGGAGCCGCTAGGCCCTCAGGGGCATCCCGGCCCCTTCTGCCCTGGCATCGGGCTCCCGCCCCAGGACCAGGCTTTCCTCTCGGCCTCGGCCTCGGCCGGGAGCATCTGCTTCCCTGACTCAGAGGCGGCTCCTCCAGCCCCAGCGGGTTCTCACCGCCTTGAACCAGACGCTGACTGTGTACGATATCGGCAGAGCCCGGTGCCAGGGCTGCCCGGGCATCTACGTAACTCACTCACTGAGTCCTCCCCAGACCCTGGAGGCAGGTGCATTGCTGTCCCCGTTCACAGATGAGAACTGGAGGCACAGAGAGGTCAGGTAACTTGCCTGAGACCACACAGCAACTCAGGGGCGGAGCCAGGGTCTGGGCTCCAGCAGTTGGGTTCAAGGTGAGCTTACTTCAGCATCTCCTGGGCCACAGTTTGCGAGATTTCCTCCTCAGAACCACCGCCTGGCAGGAGGGTCCTGGGGTGGGAGATTGGAGCTCAGAGCCACGGGGAGGGGCTGTGGCCGCCATCCCTGAGGGGCATGGTCACTGAGGGGATCCCCGATGACAAGCGGGACCTGAGCAGGGGCCTGCACCCCAGGAGGGAGCCGGGTCTCGGTCCCGCCAGCCCCGAGTGAGCAGGTGGCAGGTGCCGCCGAGAGCCACCATGTGCACATCCGCCGTGTGGATGCCGTGAGCCAGTGTGTCTTGGTGCCTCCCTCCCTGCAAACGGCGAGGGCCACAGGGAGGAGGGGCAGAGCTACAGTCGGCACCGGGCTGAGCGGAGCGCGTATTTTTAGAGCCACACAGATGGGCGGTGGGTGGGCGGAGGGAGGAGCGCCCGCCGGCCCTCTCTGGAGGGGTGAGGGGAGGTGGGCACACACACAGACTGGCTGTGACCCCAACAGGCCCCATGCCTCAGTTTACCCACCTGTGCCAGCGATAACGACAGCGATGTGACAACTTTTTAAAAATGTGTTATTTTTATTGATTTCAGAGAGGAAGCGGGAGAGAGAGAGAAGCATCAATGATGAGAGAGAATCATTGATCGGCTGCCTCCCACGTGCCCCACACTGGGGATGGAGCCCACCCCCTGGGCATGTGCCTGATAGGTTCATGGGTACATGCTCAGCCGCTGAGCCACGCCGGCCGCACACACGTGCACTTTCTAGGCCCAGGCGGAGGCCCTCGTTACGATCCTGCTGACAGCGCGTCCTAATGCTGTCGGGCAGCACGGGGCGGGCTCCGGTCGCCTGGGCCCAGCTCACTTCCCTTTCGGGCAGGTGGCCTGGCGTTTCTGTGTGTGCCTGTGGTGAGCAGTGGATGGGGCACTGGAGCCTGGCACATAGGGAGTGCCCGCAGGGAGTGCCCGCAGGGAGTAACCAGGGATCTCACTGGTTCAATGTCTTTATCAAAACCACAGACGTGCCCACAACGCCCACCCGTTAGTGGGTTCGGGATCGGGAGTGGGTCCTGGCGTCGGGTGATCCTGCACGAACCATGCGTCCGAGTCTCAGTATCCGCCTCCGTTAGATGGGAATGAGGGCGCCCTTACAGAGGGGGAGGGTGCAGAGAGGCCAGCTGGCAGACGTGCCTCCTGAGCCGCTGGGAACAGCGCGGCTGGGATGTGCGCAGTTTGGTGTGCGACCGTTTGTCCTTGAGAGGCTCTGAGCGAAGGGCGCGTGGATGCACGGGTGGACGAGGTCATGGTCAGTGACTGTGCGGGGTTGTGGGCGCTGGCCGCCGGGTAGGCCTGGACGCATTTAATTCTACAATATTGTGAACTTGACATTCCGAGCTCCTATTGGAAGCTCCTGTGAGTCAGGAGTGATTGACAGGGGCCGCGCTGGTGGAGCAGCTCCTGGTGTGAAGGCAGGCCCCGCCCCCGGGACTCCCTGCCCCATCACCGCTCTGTGACTTGGGGCGGAGCCCCTGCAGCGGTCTCCCTGTTTCTCCCTCAGGGGAAGAGTGGATCGCCCGGGACTTCAGGGGACCGTGGCCCCGCAGGAAGCCCAGTGAGTATCGCCCTGGGCTGCGTGACGCGTCGGGCAGGCTCCGGCAGGGGCGTGTGGCTCAGTCCCACATTGTCTGCTCTCCATCCCCAGCAGCATCGAGGGGAAAGCATGGGGTTCGAGGGCAGAGCAGGCGGCGGAGGCAAGAGGGTGCAGGCAGGCGTCCTTTAATGTCTAAAATACATGGGCGGGGGGGGGGGGGGCGAGGAGAGGGGGGAGAGGGAATAGAGAGGATAAATGGTGATGGAAAACATAAAGAAATTAAATAGATGCGATTATGCAGTTGGCTCCCTGTGGACAACCGCAGGCATCCAAAGGAACAAACCTATTAAAGACTTTCCTGAAAACGGGTAATGAAACGGCCCAGCGGCTGCTGGCTGTGCTCAGAAGATGGAGAGCCGGGCTCAGCCCGGGGAGCCTCGGGGCTCAGGCGCAGGGCAAGCAGCAGGGATGGGCGTTCATAGAGTTAGCTCCAGGGTGTCCTCCTGCTGGTTAGGAGGGGGGATGGGAGGCAAGAAGGATTGGTGGGTACCGAGTAGGAGGAGGGTGGGATGAGTCATCAGCAAAGTCCCGGGCCCTGGAGAGAGGATCCGGGATCGGGGGTCAGGTCTGCTAGAGGGGGACATGGTGGGGAAGATGGGTCTTTGATGGATTCTAGGCTCGGAGATGTCAGCCTGTCTGTGCGTCTCCTCCCAGCCCTGTCTCTTGTATATTTTGTTGTTAATCCTCACCCGAGGATATAGTCTCCATTGATTTTTTGTTTTTAAGAGAGATTGGAAGGGAGGGGGAAAGACAGAGAGAGAAACATCGATGTGAGAGAGACACATCGATTGGTTGCTGCCCGCACGTACCCTGACGGGGGCCAGGGATCTGGCCTGCGACAGAGGAGGTACCTGCCTCAGCTGGCCCTTGACCTTGATGAACTAACCGGGTTCTCCCTCCGCAGGGCCAGAAGGGAAGCAAAGGAGACAGCGGCAGCCCGGGACTCCCTGGCTTCCTGGGTCCCCGGGGGCCTCCGGTAAGCAGAGCACCCGAGGGGGCCGAGACGCCTGCCTCTAGGGGTACAGTTCACGTGTCCTTCGGCCCCCCGTGTCCTCAGGTCCACCTGCTGGGTTACAGCGACCTGGTGTGCGGTCCAGGGTGCCTCATGCATTGGGTCACACCTATGTGTGGGGGGGCTCACCCCCTGCTCCCTAATCGTGAGGCCCGAACCCCCTTATTCAGAGGGGGCACGGCTCCTGACTCTGGGAGTGGGAGCTGGTTTATGTGAGCGATTGGCGGGGTGCCCAGCCCCTGGGGAGCTCCGTACACACAAACTGTTTTACGCAGTGGGCATGGCGGGGTGGGGGTTGGGGTGGGGGTCATGGCCTCAGAACTTCACGGTCCCTGAGGCATCGCGTTGCAGATGACATGTTTGGGCTGTAGGGTCAGAGCTTGCAGGTAGGGTCAAGGTCACCTGGTCAGCTGGCGCTCCAGCCCGCCCTGCGTCCCGGTCTCCTGACTTGACCGCCTGACGCAGAGGAGCCGGGGGTGATGGCTGCCAGGTCTCGGCAAGCCCCGCTCCGCGCCCCCCTCCCCCCGCCTTCTGTGAGCCACGGCCACGCCCTGGCTCCTGACCTGTGAATGAGGGTCGTGTGGAGCGTGCTGCGTGGAGAGCTCACCCTGCTCCTGTCACCCCCCTCCAGTTCATTCCTGGCCCCCGAGGTGCCCCGCTGCCAGCCCTGCCCAGCCACTCGAGCTGTGACCTCCCTTCGCCCTTTGCTGCCTGCTAGCCCCAGCCCACGACGGCTCTGTGCACTGGTGTTCACTGGGGCCTGTTCGTTCACTGGACACGCCTCCTTCTCCACGCCTGTCACTGATCTGGCTGCCCTGAAGCAGCCGGGCGCCCCCTCCTCTCCTAGACTCCTTGCTGTAGACCCCTTAGGGTGACAGCCGATCAAGTATTAGCCCCTCCTTGCTAGTTCCAGGGGCATTCCAGGTACCGACACATTCAACCTCGTGGCCACCTATGAAGCAGGGACAGCAGCGGGTCCCATTTCACAGATGAAGAAACTGAGGCACAAAAGGCTTTAGGGAGTTGTGAGGAGGCTGTCCAAGGCCGCAGAGCCAGCAAACGGAGGAGTCAGGACTTGAACTTGGGAGGCTGACGCCAGAGCCCAGTGTCTTCTTGGTGCCTCATTTCACCCCGAGCCTGCTTCTCCGGGAGGTCTCGCTGTCGCAGCTGATGCCCCGGGGCCCTCTGGGTGGCGGCACAGCCGTCCCCCTGCCGAGGAGGCCGGACCCGAGGCTCCCTCCACCTGGAGCGTATCCCTGGCCAGGCCCCTGGTCCGTCGATGTCTTTGCTGGAACGTGGCTGGGGCGGATTGTGTTTTGAAGACGGTCCGTTATGTGTGATGTGCAGCCGCCGAGCTCACCGTGTCGTGTTCTGTCTCACAGGGCGAGCCCGGAGAGAAGGGAGCCCCAGGCAAGGAGGCAAGTGTCACCCCTCCCCCCTCCCTGGTGGCCCTTTCCCATGCAGATGCGGGCCAGCTCCAAGGGGGGGACACAGGGAGTCCCCCGGGCCCTGGACGTGGCCGAGCTCTACACTTGCTCACTGCTTTCTGAACGGGGTCCAGATTTTAAATTTGCAAGGGCCCCACCAATTCCATAGCCGGTCCAGGGGTACCATCTTTTTTTTAAAAAGTATTTTTATTGATTTCAGAGAGGAAGGGGGAGAGAGAGAGAGAAACATCAATGATGAGAGAATCATGGATCAGCTGCCCCCTGCACGACCCACACTGGGATCAAGCCTGCAACTCGGACATGTGCCCTGCCCGGGAATCGAACCGTGACCTCCTGGTTCATAGGCTGATGCTCAGCCCCTGAGCCCCGCCGGCCGGGCAGGGACCCTGCCTTTGGAATGAAGACTGCTCCCTCTGCGCCTTCGGGTCACTTTCTTCACCGGAGGAGCCGGGTGGGCGGGCTCCGTACCGGGAGGTGGGTGCCCCGCCCCGGCCATGCTTTGCTCACCGGGCATATCATTCACTCACCCATTGACCCCCGTTGCCTCCTGCTCTCTGCCCGTGGCTGCCGTCACAGCCGCCCTCCCTCCTCCCTGTGCCTCTCGGTCAACGTCTAGGCTCTGAGCAGGCACCCAGGTCTCCCCAGCCTGACCCACCCCCCTTCCCAGGGGGAGCCCTGTCCTCTGCTGCCCGGCCGCACTGTGCCCCCCATTCCCACCTCCGGATAGAGGCATGGGGTCCTGTGAAATTGCTTCAGGGCGGGTTGATTTTGGTTGCTATGAAATGGACAGAGACTTGGTGGCCGAGACAACAGACATGTATTTCTCAAAGCTCTGGGGACCAGGGAGGTCCAAGGTCAAGGTTCTGGCCGACTGGTTTCTTCCCTCCCTCATGGCGCTAGCCGGCCACTGAGTCCCCAGGCCCACTCTTCCTAACCCCATTATGGGGGCCCTCCTTCATGACCTTGTCCAAACCTAATCACCCCCAAAGACACCCCTCACACCCCTAATACCACCCCGTATGAATCGGGACACGAACATGCGTCCATAGCAGCCGGGGAGTGTGGAGGGGAGGGGGAAGGGAGGTGGCTGGCCGTGGCCGCTGGACAGCAGGGTGCACGCTCCTCATCGGGAGTCGCAGAGTCACCACTGCGGTGGGAGGCCGTGGAACCAGCCAGGGCCCTTGGGCTGAGAGCACTGAAGACCCACCAGGCAGGGCCCAGGGGGCCGAGGAGGGAGACTCCGATCCTGACGAGGACAGTCCTGGAAAAGGGGGGGAGGATGGGGAAGGGGGCCGAGCGTGAGCTGGTGCCACAGTCCAGGGTGGGCCTGGGCGGGAGGAGGCCAGGGGCGGAGGGGACGCAGGCCTGCAGGGTCCGCACAAAGCGGGGTTCTCGGAGGAAGGAGTCTGGAGACCCTGGTCCTCGGCACACGGGTCGGGTAGACGCACCAAGAGACGGAGGTGCCCGCGCAGAGGGACCGCCTGGTGAGGGGCCGTCGGCCTTGGGTGTCATTGCAGGGCGACCCCGGGAAGCCTGGAGCAGCCGGACCCAGAGGAGAGAGGGTGAGTGGGGGCGTGCCTCCTGCAGGTGACGCTTCAGGGGCCGGACTGTCCCGACACCTCGTGCAGGCCGCCCGGAGAGCTGCCGCCTGCACCCGCCGTTCGGAGATGAGCCCTGCCCCCACCTTGTTGTCGGTCCCCCACCCCCTTTTCCATCATTTCTTACTGATGTCAGAGAGGAAGGGAGAGGGGGAGAGAGAAACGTCAATGATGAGAGAATCGTGGCTCGGCTGCCCCCTGCACACCCCACACTGGGGATCGAGCCCGCAACCCAGGCCTGTGCCCTGACCGGAATTGAACCGTGACCTCCTGGCTCATAGGTCGATGCTCAACCACTGAGCCATGCTGGCCAACGGTCCCCCTTTTTTGGTTGTTATTTGAAGAAGTGGCGTCGTTGCGATTACAAATGTCGAGGGAGTGAGAGACCGGGACAGCTCCCCCTCCCCGGGCACGCCTGTGTGCTCCGCGCTGGGCGCCCAGAGCCAGCTCGTCACCCGGGGTGACAAGGGAACAGGTTTCTCCATAACGAACTGCTTGGCATTACGCTCAGAAAGCCTTCCCTTCCATTTCATTTCTCCAGAAAGAACCACAGAGGGAAGTCATTTATTTTTTATTTTTTTTAGCACCACCAGCGGGGGAGGGGCATTCTCACACTGTGGCAGCGTCCCTGCCTTCGGCGGGTTAAACACCGTGTGTGCCCACGAGCCTCCGCGTGGTCACCTGTCACACTGTCGCACCACACGGTGTCGCCGCCCCCCCTCCCCACCCCCCGCCCCCCGTCCCAGGCGTGTTTTCCTCGTCCTGCGAAGCGTTTACCTTGGTTTCCTTCCAAGTCGGGGGGGCAAGGGGAAGCCTCTGCCGCCTCTGGTGCCCCCTCCCGGCCTCTGCCCTGTGGTCGTGGTTCTGAGGATGAGACGGTATTGAGGGGTCCCCCCACCCCTGGCCAGTGTCATGCAGGTGCCCGGGAGCTCTTGCTGCGGGGATGGTTTGAGGTTTGGGTGGGAGCCGGGGCACGCAGCCCCCAAACATGAATCTTCTCTAGGCCCAATCAGTACGCCGAGCTCGGCCCACGTTAAGTGGTTTGGTGGAGCTCTGCCAGGAAGTGGCAGGCACTCGCCCTGCGCTCCGGGAGCCGGGAACGGGACCAGGCCTCTGCCCGCAGCGGGTGCTGGGCGGGATGGATAGGACACGCTGGGCCCCGAGGGGAGGCGCCTCGGCACCCCGTGCCCCGGGGCCTGGGCTACGATCCCGATGAGGACGGTCCCTGTGACGTGATCACACCCGAGACATGGCGTGACCCCTCAGATCTGGCGAAGTTCATGTCTAATTCACTGCTCTTTTTTCGTTGGTGAAGTCATACAGACACGTAGACAGTGCCAATTGCAAAAAGCGGACGCAGTGAAAGAAGGGGCCCCTCCCCAGGGTCCGTCCCGCCCGTCCGTGCACAGGACCCGGGTGGGTGTGCGGTCCACCGGCGTGCTCCCCGCGTCATGCCCGGAATAGCCCAGACGCCCGCGCTGTGCTGTTTCTTTGGATCTTCATGGGGACGGATCCGCGGTGACGTGGCTGACTACCCGCCTGCCTTTGCCGCGGCTCCGGGCACGTCCACGCCAGGCCCCCTTCCCAGTTGCCACCTGTTTCTGGTCTTCCCCCCCATTTCTCCCTCCCTCTGCCGCCGCCCCGCCGTGGGGCCTGCTGACCTCGAGGCCGATCATGTGACCACCATGTTTTCAGACCCTTGATCATCGCTGAGTCCTGCTGGTCAGCCGCACAGTAGCACACAGGGGTGGCGGACTGGGCCGCCCCCTGGTTGCCATGGTTTCCAATTCCTGATCCAGGACCTCAGACTCGGGGTCCACAGTGGGGAGAGCAGGGTCCAGGCAGCATCATGCTCGGGTCCCACGAGAGCTGGGAGGAGGGAGCGGGAGGTTACCTACGTGTGAGGCACCTCTGTCCATGGTGCCAGTGTCCCTGCAGCGGACGGAGGACGCCAGGCCGGAAGCGGGCTGGCAGCTGGGCGCTCAGTCTCAGAGGTGGGCAGACGGAGGGGGCCCTGGACTGGGGTTTGGAAATCAGAGTTCGCGCCCTGTCCCCTGCAGACCACCTGCGTGACCATGGCGGGTGGCCGTGTCCCCCTGGGCTCCATGTACTCACCTGGGCCAGGACGGAGGCCTCCTCTCCGGGAGCCAGAGGATCGGGGTCCCCTGCCCCAGGGCGCCTCCAGTTCTTTGCTTGCTGACCCTTCTTTCCCCCTCTAGGGAGATCCCGGCATCAAGGGTGACAAAGGAGCTCCTGGTGGGAAGGGCCAGCCGGGGGACCCGGGCATCCCGGGCCACAAAGGCCACACGGGCCTGATGGGCCCCCAAGGCCCTCCTGGGGAGGGCGGGCCGGCCGGGCCCCCGGGGCCTCCGGGCCAGCCAGGATTCCCGGGCCTGAGGGTAAGGCTGCTGCTGGTGCCACAAACGCGGGCTCCTCGGGGCCGAGGGGGGCCAGGGAGGGTGTGGCCTTCAGCGAGGCAGGGGTGTACCCCATGTGGCATGAGGACTGTCCTCAGAGATGCTTCAGTGTCCCACGCCTGGGCCGCACTCTGCTCCTCTGAGAGCCCCACTCCAAGGCTGTGCGGTCACCTGTGGGGGGCTGGGGTGACGGGTGGGGGGGTCAGAGCCAGAGGACATGCGACTCCAGTCCATGCAGGCGGGCGGGGCTGCGGGCTGGTCCTGGGGGCGGGCAGGACCTCGCCAGGGGGAGATCCGGGGCCAGGCCCCCGGGTTGGTGCAGGAAGGAGCAGGCGGGCCAGCGCACCGAGTCCAGGCCACATAGGAAACGGGACGACTCTGCGGGCGCGACGAGGAGAGGGGAGGGAGTCCGGATGTGGGAAGGACCGGGCCAGGCAGACGTGGAGCGTGTGGTTCCTGTCGGGGTCTCAGAGCAGGAGTTCCCGGGGAGATGAATAACCTCCCTCCCTCCCTCCCTCCCAGGGCGAGTCTCCCTCCCTGGACACCCTGCGGCGGCTCATCCAGGAGGAAGTCGGGAAGCAGCTGGAGAGTGAGTCCCGCCTTTCCCGCGGCACGCAGGTGCGGGCGGGGCTCGACAGCGGGGAGCCGCCCGTCGTCTGTCCCTCAGCACTTGGCAGCCTCGCGTGGAAAGGCTGCGGAGAGCGGCTCCCGGAGCCATCCAGGTTGAGGCCGCCTGGCAGGCTCTGGCCAGCTCCCCGGCACGGACCCCTCTCCAGAGCTCCCGCGAGTGAGGCTCGATGTGCCTCTGCTTGGTTGCCTCTCGCACGGGCAGCTCACCACCTGCAGAGCCGGTTCTGCCGTGACCATGCCCTTTCCGTGCGTCAGTCCCCAAGCCTTGCAGCGGGTCGCCATGCTGTCCTGTCGGTCATCCCTCCTTCACGAAACCTCTGTTTTCACCCTCCGCAGCCAAACTCGCCTACCTCATGGCCCAGATGCCCCCGGCGCACGTGAAGACGTCTCCAGGCAGACCTGGGCCCCCGGGGCCCCCCGGGAAAGACGGGCTTCCAGGCCGAGCAGGCCCCATGGGGGAGCCGGGACGGCCCGGGCAGGGGGGTCTGGAAGGACCGTCCGGACCAGTTGGTCCCAAAGGTGAGTGAGGACCGGGGCGGGGATGGGAGGGGATGTGCTTCCAAGCATCCACAAGGCAGAGAAGGACCTCGGGGAGGCGCCCGCACCACTGAGGCGTGATGTATGCCATCCTCATTGCGGCGTGGCAGCCGGCACGTTGGCACCGTGTACTTTTCCCAGAGGATAAACGGTTTGCGGAGCTGACAGTTTTGCAAAATTCTGCTCCTGCCAGGAGGACTGAACCCACTGCCTTCCCCTGCCTTGTCCTCCTGCGTCTCCCCCGCTCCGGTGTCGGGCTCAATGAAACGCCCCCTGCCCTGTGAGAGCAGAACTGACTGAGGATCGAGAGATGGAACCTGCAGGCAGATGGCCACCAAACGCCAGCTTTGCCGCTGAATAAAGTGGCTGGAGCTGCAGCTAAAACGGCGGCAGACCCGCCCGCTCTCGGGCCCCAGGCCTTCCCTGGGCCTGGCGCTCTGGGCAGCAGGTCTCACCTGCAATGTAGCCTAGGGGGCAACCAGCGAGGAGGCGCTCGCTCCGCAGGCAGACAGACAGCCCTGCAGGCAGGCAGACAGACAGCCCTGCAGGCAGGCAGACAGACAGCCCTGCAGGCAGGCAGACAGACAGCCCTGCAGGCAGGCAGACAGACAGCCCTGCAGGCAGACAGACAGCCCTGCAGGCAGGCAGGCAGACAGCTTTGCAGGCAGACAGACAGCCCTGCAGGCAGACAGACAGCCCTCCAGGCAGGCAGACAGCCCCGAAGGCAGACAGACAGCCCTGCAGGCAGGCAGACAGCCCTGCAGGCAGGCAGACAGCCCTGCAGGCAGGCAGATGCGGGAGAGCGAGAGGAAGGACCGAAACCAAACTCGCCAACCTGATAACTGGCTCCTCCCCCTGGGAAGAATAATGGAGCGGGGACACCGTGTGGGGCGTGATTTCAGCTGCCACTTTGTGACTTGCGCTTAGGGCAGTGGATGCTCCTAGCCTCTTCCCCTCCCACGGCCTCTTTCCTTCTAGTCATTCATTCATTCATTCATTCATTCATTCCCTGTAACGTTCCCCCTCCGGAAAAGGCTTTCTGTTACATTTGTGTCCAAATCCCATCTCTTTTGGTTCATAAAACAAAATGCATGAAGTAAGTGTCCATTGGAAAACGTAAAACGTAGGAAAACATCAGACTGGGAGGCAGACTGAGCAGAGGTAGCAGTTCCATCGGGAGAGACTGGCCTCACCCTCCCCGGACTAGCTCGCTTCCCATGGGATTACTAAAGAAACACGTCACCAGCAGGGGGTACTGTAGAAACGACATAAGAAGGTGAACGATGAGAAGGAAATGAAGGGGGGCAGCTTCATCAGTCTGTACAGTGCTAACTCAGACGCGTCTCACATATCCGCGGGGGGCGGACCGGTCTCCTGACCCTCTGTGGTGCTGACCCCTCCGCTTTGGATCCGCGTGCTGTCCGTGCCGCGCCGCTCCTTCCGCTCAGCAGCTTCCCAGCTTCTCAGGAGGGGGAGGGGGGGCTGTGTCTTATGCACGTGCCACAGGCCCTGGGAGGCTGGCTTTGTTCCCTCTCGGAGGCTCCGGCAAAGGCTCTGAGGACGTGCAGTGTAGGCCTGCGCGAGTGGCTGCGCGGACGCGTGCGTCTACGGAGAGTGTGTGTGAGTGTGTGCATGTGGTTGCCTGCGTTTGCGTGAGTCTCCATGTGTGTATGAGTATGTACCTATTTCCTGATGTGTGTATGTGTCCGTGTGTGCATGTGACAGGTAGTGACGTGCTGGGGTCACCGTGTAAATGTGTGACTTGAGCATGCATTTAGGAGGGAGTGTCGGTTGTGTGTGCACCCATGTATATCTCCGAATGCGTGTATATGAAGGTGAGTGTGGAGAGTGTGTGAACAGGAATTAGGGCCCAGCTGTGGGTGGTCAGGTCCCTGAGGTCGCCCCCCCCCCCTACATGGGGGACCCTTCTCTGCGCTCGCCATGGTCTGTCTCTGCCTCTGAAGGTGTGTGTTCCCCTCACAGGTGAGCGAGGAGCCAAAGGTGACCCAGGAACGCCAGGTGTCGGCCTCCGAGGCGAGATGGGCCCCCCCGGAATCCCAGGTGGGCATGGCATCTGGGGCCTCTGGTGGGGACAGCGTCCATGGTGGCGGGTCCCTGCGGGGAAGGCTGGGGAGAAAGGGTGACCTTTAACTACAAGGTCACCGGACACTGATTTTCTGTCCCATCTGAAATGCCCGCTTCTGGACTTGCTAGGACAACGGTGGGACGTCCCTGGGCCCTTGGCTTGGGGTGAAATAAGCTGGGCCGTGCTGGGAGCCGCGTGCCCCTTCTCGCCGTCCCCAGCGCACGCCGGCTTCTTACGTGTGCTGAGGAACTTGCATAAAAACGCACTTTCAGTTGGTGTTTCCCAAATACCCTTGAACATGGAGCCTTGATTCTTTCCCTCTGCACCCCATCCTTACGTCTCAGCATATCTGGGGGGATGCTGGCCACTGGTGCTGCTTGTCCTAGGCTGGCCTGTTCCTGGGACCGGGCAAGTCCACCTCCCACCCCGCGGCTCCGTGGGAATGCGGCAGTTCCCGGTGCGGGGTGCAGGCAGGCAGTGGAAGGCGTGACACTCGTGGCTACCGAGCTCTGTGCACTGAGCTTTCTAGGTTTGATTCTAGTTCATATGGTGACCCGAGGTTGCTTCTGAATATTAAGCCCAGAGGTCATTTTAATTTTAGTGTGTGTGTGAGTGTGTGTGTGTGTGTGTGTGTGTGTGTGTATCTTGATTGTCTAAACGTCCTCAAGTGGCCACAATCGCTATTCTCCTCAGAGAAGACACCTACAAATGCATTATAACTACTTATTTTTGACTTCTTGCCTGCTTCTCAATAGCTTTAATGTTAATAGTATTTTTAAATAAGGCGATTCCAAATAAAGAAGGGGGAGTTGACTGGACAGATGAGGTTGGGGTAAGACTGGTCTTTAGAAGTTCTGAGCGGAAGGAATGAGTAAGCTGCTGGTCTCAGGACCTGGTCTAAGGCAGGGCTGTAGGTGACATATCGGCCACCAAAGTCCTCATGAATTTTAGTGTTCCTGAAATGTCTGAAGGTCTTTTTAAGGTAAGAATCTACTTTATTTTGTTTACGGGGGACTCAGAGTTCCTAACATGATTATTAAGACTTGAGAAGGAATCTCATTGCTAAGGTCAACTCTAGCCCTTAGCACCGAGCGTCCCAGTTGCCAAAGCAAAGGGGAGACAGGTTGATTATATATTGTATCGTGATGCTTAATAAGTGGAGGCAGGGAAGCGGGTCCTATTTTCTGGGTCATTCTGGTCTGTCCGTTGCTTACATTCTGTTTACGTCGTCTTCGCCCGTGGTTTGCGGAATAGGCTGATGTGGCCCCACTCTGCCGTTGCCCACGTGATAAAGCTTAGAAATTGCAGACAAGCTGGGTGTTGGAGAATGGGGTGTCACCAGGTGTCTGTAGGGACAGGTGAATCGGGCTGATGGCTAATGACAGGACTGGGTGTCCCACTCGCAGTCAGAAGCCCTCCCAGGAGCCTGTGAGAACGCAAAAGGCCGGGTTTCCCATTCGCCCCGGAATGGAGCACACGTTCCGTCCCTGGCCATCATCTGCCTCTGTCTGCTCCTCTCCGGTGGCACCCATCACTGTCCTAGTCCAGTCCAGGCAGCGCTTCCCCTGCACAGCTAGGTGCCCTGCGCCCTGGTGCCCACCGAGCCCGTCCCGGTCCCTCAGGGCACCGTGCCCAGTGCCCAGACCCGCTGCTCTCTGAGGGCATCTCCAGGGCGGCTCGTCCGGTGGGAGCACTGGGAACAGGGCTTGTTTGCTCCGGAGAAACCTGACCCCCTTCTGTTTGTTTTGCTCCTTGGCCAGGTCAGCCCGGGCAGCCCGGCTACGCCAAAGATGGGCTTCCTGGGGGCCCTGGCCCTCAGGGGGAGACTGGACCCGCCGGACACCCCGGCCCCCCGGGCCCGCCCGGCCCCCCCGGCCAGTGCGACCCCTCCCAGTGCGCCTACTTCGCCAGCCTTGCCGCCCGCCCGGGGAATGTGAAGGGCCCCTAGATGATTCCGGAAGGCCCGGGGACTGCGGTGGATTTCTGAAACTTGAACTCAGAGCCGAGGACGTCGGAGACCTTGAAACATTTCGGCCACCTGCTTTTTTCTTTCATCATTTGTTTTATTTTCTCGAGAGACCTCAGTGTTACTAAAACCAACAGATGCTGGCGGTCGGTCAGATTATTATTAATATTTTTATTAATTATTATTATTGCATTTGTTCATGCTTTCCAAGTTTTGCTCCCTTTCCTCTGAAGTGGAAACTTGATTTGGGGGCAGGAATCGAGTCGTAGTCCCGACAGCCGCTGACTGGCTGCTGCCCATGAAGGAACTCTGGTGCTGAAACGGCCAGACTCAGGCCAACATCCCCTCTTCGCCCAGAAGGGAACTGGAGAAGAATGAGTCAGAGCTTCTCTCCCGCGAGCGGAGGGCGCCAGGAACCTTCCCAGGGGGGACAGTGAAGCGGGAGGAACGAGTTTGCAGCTGTGATGGGGGTGCAGAGAGCGGGGGTCCGGCGGGGGCGAGCACCCCCCTCGCGGTTCCAGGCCTCTGCACGGCAGTGCCGCGGGGTCCGCAGTGGCTCGCGGGATCCTGTCTAGACTCGGATGGGGAGGCCGGTGTGGGGGGAGCAGGCCCTGCCCTTCGATGCGGATTTGGCATCTCAGCCACGGAAGGACCTGTCCGTGCAAGCTCTGTCCTGACTTCACTGACCTGCACTGGAAGGCAGGCGGCGGCCACTCCAGGCTCTCTCGAGGGGGCAGGTGGGCAGGTGCTGCCGGAGCTGGGATGTGTGTACCCCCGTCACCCCTGAACCGGCCTGGGTGTGTGTGTGTGCGTGAGTGTGTGCGTGACACGCTGGCCCGCACAGGTGCTCAATAAATCTGATTTCCTGTTCCTCGGTCCCCGTGACGATTCCTTTCTGACCCCCATGTCCGTCTCAGGTTCCTGTGGAAAGGAGAGAAGGTGGGGTTTCTGTCATCAGGCATCTGAGACCTAAAAACGCTCATCAAACAAAGCAGGACCTGCACAGACCCGCCCGCTCCCACAGCTGCTGCTCCCCAGGAGGGCGGGTCACAGCTCCCCTCCCCTCACCCTGAGGTCTCAGGTCAGGACGGTGAGGACGAGGTGGGCCCTGCTCTGGGAGGCGCACCTGCCAGGAGGCTGCACCCTGCTGACAGCTGACCTTGGGCTGCTTAGTAACCCAGACCCCTCGTGTCGCAGGCCAGGCTGTTGCTAGGGAGACATTTGTGAGGCATCTGGCCGGCCTCACCTTGGTCTCCTTCCCCAGGTCCCTGTGGTCCCGGCGGGCGGGGAGAATGGAGAAGGGGAGGTTTTCCTGGCCGGCTGTCACTCAGTGCTGCCTCCTTCTCCAGGGGGCGGAGCGAACAAGGACGGACAGAGACGGGGCTGAGGACCGGTGTCTATTCCCAGATGGATGCTCCCTCCTTTAAGCTCAGCAGACATGGCGCCAGGTGCTGGGGAGGGGGGCCAAGGTGACCCGGGCGCAGGGAGGGCACCGTCTGGCGAGTGGACTATAATTAACTCCACGCACTATTTCTGGACAAGGCACAGGGAGACAGGCTCGCTGGGACAGCGCCTTACGACGTCATGTCATTAGTGCCGTGAGAGAGAAAATCCGTGGCTGGCGTGGGCGACTCTACAGTAACAATAAAAATAATAGCATCTGCCCAGTGTAAACTATTACCTCTGAGCATCTTCCCCCCGAAAGTCCCCCTGGGTCCACCCTTCCCCAGAACTGAGGATTGTGGGAGACACTGAAGGCTACACTGTGCTGGAAGCAGAGTATCCAGTGAAGGGCAAAACAGGCAAGTTTCCTGTTTTCAAGAAACTTACAGCATCTTGTAAGGCACAGGTGAAATCCTATATAATAAAAGCTAATATGCAAATTGTCCCCTCGACCGGGAGTTCGACCAGTTTTACCAGGGGGTGGGGCTGTCCAGCCAACCACCCATGGCCCCTCCCCTAGGCTGACCCCACCTGATTGACCCCAATAGAGGCAGGCCAGCTGGACCCGACCCGTGCACGAATTTGTGCACTGGGCTTCTAGTTCTACATAAATGATTGCCAGCTCTCAGTGGATAGAGTGTCGGCCTGCGGACTGAAAGGTCCCAGGTTTGATTCGGGCCAAGGGCATGTACCTTGGTTACGGGCACATCCCCAGTAGGGGGTGTGCAGGAGGCAGCTGATTGATGTTTCTCTCTCATCGATGTTTCTAACTCTCTATCCCTCTCCCTTCCTCTCTGTAAAAATCAATAAAACATATTAAAAAACCTCGACCGACCTGGAGATTCTGTAAGAGGGGTGACTGGACTGCTCCCCAGCAGGCGGCCCCTCCCTCCTGGCTGAGCTGCTGGGAGCAGGAAATGGCTGTGGGGAAGGCGGCCTGGGGACCGGTCACACAGAGAAAGGAGAGGCGGCCCCTCGCCTCGCATTCCCGCTCCCAAACCTAACTGACCTGGAGCCAGCCGTGCACAGGCCCCAGATGGAGCGAGACGGGGTTCAGGCTGGTGAGGACCCTGCACGGAGCCGAGTCCTCGCAGCGGCAGGATGGCGCTGCACGTGGGACGGAAGCAGGAGGCTGTGGTGGCGGAAAATGGCACAAAGACCGAATCCGACTTCCACGCTGAAGAAAACCACTCTCAGTGGGAGGGGTCCTACCTCCACAGCTGTTTCCGTTAGGGAAAGTGACATGGGCTCGCGCTCCGGCCTCCGCCGTTATTTCCTCCCTGAACCAAAGCTGTGCGGAGTATAACATGGACCGTTATAATAACGCTACATCGAGAGGCGTTGCTGTGTGATATCAGTCTCACGGTTTTTTGTGTGTTTTGTTTTTTTTCCTTTTGAAAGTATCTCCAAGTTTATGCTCTTTAAATGCCTGTAGTTGTGGCCGTGGGAAAAGGGTAAGGGCCCAGGAGGCGGCGTTTTATTCTGTTTCTCTGGTTCTGCTACTGGTTGGAAGTGAACAAGATCTGGTCTTAAGTAGCCCTTCCTGCTGATGGCTTACGTCAGTCTTACACACAAGACCCGCCATGGTCTTCCTTCTGGAGGGGAGAGAAGGAAAGAGATTAATTCCCAAGCAGAAGCAGAAATGAATGGAAAACAGCTGAGGAATATCAAGAGGCAACTCAGTTCTTCTGGAAACAAAGAAACAAAACAGACAAGCAAAAGCATTCGGAGCACAGACCGGCCAGCAGGCCTTGAGGCTCCTGGCAACTTGCATCCGATTGTCACAAAGGAACAAAACCAAAGCGGAGTGGAGGGCGGGGCATGCTCAGCGAATCCATCACTTCTCGCTCATTAACAATGTGACGTGGATAAACACCAGGTGAAGTAATAAGCGAAGTCCATCACGCACAATAAACCGCTACTTGAATACGTGATGCCTCCTGAACCTGGCGGGTGCTGATTTTCTATAAATATCGAAACCTAATGATTGTCCCTGAGCTATTCATTAAACCTGGAAAGCCCATGAATAATGAATAGGAAATCCATTTGTTCATTAACTTGAGAAATGAAAAATCTCTCCCTCCCCGGTTACGTCTGATTAATTTGGCTCTGACACAAGTTAGCAGCTCTCTCAACGCCCCCCAGGCACTTTCTGAGGGGATGCACGCCCGTCCGCAGGCCTGCAGGGACCTGAAGGTGGGCGGGAATCGGGGCCCTTCCGCAGCACAACCCCAGAACCTGCCCGGCCCGCTGGTCACCACTGCTGCTCCCGGCAGCTGGAGCCTGAGCTAGGAGCACGGGCTTTTGTTTGGTGGGAGCTGACAGACTACGAAGAAGACATTTAATTTTTTGAGTCTTGGTTTCTTCGTCTATTATAAACAGAAAGAAAAGAAAAAATAACAGCATATTGTTTTTCTGTAGCTTCTATAACAAGTTCCCTCAAATTTAGTGGCTTAAACCAACTCAAGTTTATCTTACATTTCTATAGGTGGAAAGTCATACCCAGGTCTCCAGGGGCTCAAGTCAAAGAGTCAGCAGGCTGCCTTTTTTTTTTCTTTCTTTGCTTTGCTTTTTTTCTGGAAGCTCTAGAGGAACATTAATTTCCTTGCCCTTTGCAGCTTTTCAAATCTGCCAACACTCCTTGGCTCGTGGCCCCTTCCAACATCATCGAAGCCAGCAGCTTCTCCCACCTCCTTTCCATGGTGATCTCTCTGATGCTCACTCTCCCTGTTTGAAGGTCGGCTTGTTAACAGCCACGATTCCACGTGCAATCTGAATTTCCCGTTGGCCATGCAGTCTTTACAGAGTCACAGGGTCCAGGGAGCAGGATGCGGCCACCTTGGGGGCTATTGTGCTACCCACCACACCTTGCAGGATCGCTCTAAGGGCCACGTGAGATGCTGAGGGTCATCTGTCTTGTACAGTGTCTGCTGCACAATAAGGGATTGATACATTGCAGCAGTCCTTGCTGTTTATTGCTTCATCTTCACAACTAACTTGGGAAGCAGACTGGGCAGGTGTGATGATCCCCATTTGACAGAATACTTTGATGCTGCCCGGCTGGCATAGCTCAGTAATTGAGCATCGACCTATGAACCAGGAGGTCACGGTTCGATTCCCGGTCAGGGCACCTGCCCAGGTTGCGGGCTCAATCCCCAGTGGGGAGCGTGCAGGAGGCAGCCCATCCATGATTTTCTCTCATCATTGATATTTTTGTCTTTCTCTCCCTCTCTGAAATTAATAAAAATATATATTTTTTTTAAAAAGAATACTTTGAAGCTCAGAGAGCTGAGGCATTGCCCCAGGCCACCAGCTAGCCAGCAGCTGGAGCAGGGACCCTTCTTCAGCTCCGTCTCAATAAACCTTGGCTTAGGATTCGGGGACAGTTTTGAATGACAAAGCAGTTTCTGGCTTGAAAAAGCAATCACAACAAAGCCCAATGGTGCCTCTCGCTGGGCCGTGCCAAAGCTCTAATGGAAGGTATTAGTCAAATTGGAAACGGGCTGCTGTCCTTAGCCACAGAGAAAACCCTATTTCACGCCCCGGTGGAAAGCAGCCCCGTTCTCCCAGAGCCCTGCCCCCTTCCTGCAGTCTCAGGGCCCTCACCCCCATCCCCTGGGCGCTCCCTACTGACCCCGCCCAGGGCGTGAGGCTTGAACCTGGGAGGCCCACAGGGAGTGTCAACCCCCCCACGTGCTGCCCCATAGTGACCGCAGATTCTTGGACGGCTCGGGCCCCTTGGTGATGCTCGCAGCCCGGCGGTGGAATGGGTGTGCTGACAGGAGGGTGGGCAGAGGCACCTGTACTAGAGTGGACCCTGGAGTGAGAAAAGAAGACAAAACCGAGGACTTTTCCATCAAGCACCATCGAGGAAGCTGAGCCCTGAGGACATGGAGATGTTGGGACTGTGTGTCAGCCCTTGATGGGCTCCCAGGCCAGTGGGCGAACAGATATGGACAGAGTCTGCCAACACTCGTTGGCTCATGGCCCCTTCCAGCATCATCAAAGCCAGCAGCTTCAGGTGGTGTCCTTCTCACACATCCCTGAGCGTGCAGCTGACCCTGCATGACCACACCGGACCAGCCCTCGGCTCTTGCTTGGCCGGGGAGGAGCGGGGAAGGCAGGAGAGCGCTGGCTGAACACTCCATCTTAGTGTCATTCGCCAGAAACCAACTACGTCATCGGAGTGTCCACACTCCTGGTGTCGGAGCTGGTGGCCACAGTGAGGACCGCAATCCCGGGTGCACGTGATGGCTGGTGCGAGGTTGCCCACCACCTTCTAGAACTGACCACGCCCAGGAGAGCAGGGCCTTCTCTGTCGTGTTCTGTGGAGTCTCAGTGTGCAGAGCTGCGCCTGGCGTGCGGTGGACACTCCATCAATAGTCCTCGGCGAGGGCCAACTGAGCCACGTTTGCAAACAATAGAAGGCTGAGCTAATGCGAAGGATTGTGTAAACGTTGGGAAAGAGAACTGGACTTGCTCAGACATTCCCTCCATCATTACAGAGGCCAGCGGGAGGCAGGAACGCCGTCATGGTGGCGATGAAGGAAAAGGGGCGTGTTTGCAGGCGAGGACAAGCACGCTCCCACACCGACGGAAGGAGAACTAACTTGCAGAGACAGATGAACAAACATAAAATGCCGAGTCTCACGCACCCTATTTCCACTGCCGGGTAAGAGAGCCTATTCTGCGGTCTCTCGTTAAAACCTGTCACATAAAGAGGGAACTCGGAGCGTGAAGGAAACCTACTGCAACGTTAATGGAGTGTGTCTCCGGCCGGGAGGTGATTTCATTTCCCTCTTCCGCTTTGGCGTCATTTCCAAACCCTTGTGAATGAGCATCTATGACTTGTGGAATGGAGCACATCACGAGCCCATTCACTCCCCGCGATGCTTCTTATTACGCTGCGCGCAGCGCCAGTTCTCCTCGTGGTCTCCGGCTGGGCCTTCTCACGCTGACTCGTGGTCCTCGCCTTGGCGCTCTCGCGTGACTCCTGGTTCTCGGCTTGGTGCTCTCGCGTGACTCACGGTCCCTGGCTGGGCGCTCTCGCGTGACTCCTGGTTTTCAGCTTGGTGCACTCACGTGACTCCTGGTCCCTGGCTTGGCGTTCTCGCGTGATTCCCGGTCCCTGGCTTGGTCTTCTCGCGTGACTCCCGGTTCCTGGCTTGGCGCTCTCGCATGACTCCTGGTTCTCGGTTTGGCGCGCTTGCGCTGACATGGTCCTGGGCTCGGCGCTCTGGCGCTGCTTCATGAAAACCGGACCGTCTTCACCGGGAGAAGAACTGCTTCCTGCGCGGCCTGGGCGCGCTCAGCCGGCCGCCGATCCCGGTGCCGGTCCCTGTGGGACTCGTGTTCCGCGTCTCACCTCGTGGGGTCACAGCCCTCCTGGGGGGCGGGCTGGCTGTGAACCCCACAGTAACTCACTGCTGTGGGCTTCCTCGTGCCCCGGCCCCGCCAGGCAGCACTTACCGCAATGCCGGCGGCAGCCGTGTGTACACGAGGGACGGACCCATCGATGCTCGCAGGAGGTAAGTGACAGCCCTCAGCTATCGGGAAGGACGGGGTTTGTCTCATTCGTGTTTTCCTTCCTTCCTTCACTCACCCACGCCCTCACACAGCCCTGGGCAATGACTGGGAAGGCCTAGGCCCTGAACGCAGAGGGCCTCGCTGCCATTACAGGGGGACGTGCTAGCCCGAAGGCGGCGGAGAGGAGAGCCCTCGGTCCAGGCTGCTGCTATTCCAGAGCGTTTACCTAAACCAGGTTTCATGTCTCCCCGTCACAGCCCGACCTAAGACTTTTCAGTGTAGTTACTCCATTGATTGCTGTTTTACTTGTCACAGAATGGAGCTCAATCCTCTCTCTTCCCCGTGCCCGCCCCCCCCCCCCCCACACACACACACACACGCGCGCGCACACACGCATCTGGCCAGAGCTGCTCTCCAAGGCCTTCTCTTTCATTTTTATTTCCCCTTCTGAAGCCACGTTCCCTGTGACCCGGCTTGGCTCCAGCGCACCGCCTCGCTCTGCACACCTGTGATCTTTATTAAAAACACACCAGGCAGTGCCGCCCACCTGCTCAGCATCTTCCAAGGACTTCCCAGGACCCTGGGAACAAGACTCCCAGGTCTCTCACGCCGGGGCGTATGAACACCACGGGGTGTCGGGCTGGCTCTGTGTCTGTCCAAATGGCCACACTGCCTTGCACGCCACTGAAAACGTGGCAGAGATTTCCCCGGAATGTGTCCTAAGCAGACAGACACGTGCCATGTACCTTCATGTCTCTGGCTACACAACCCACTGGAGAGGATTGTGAGATGAGCCGCCAGCAGACGGCGTGGCCTCGGGGAGACAGCCCCCTTGTAGAGCCTGCCGACACGCGCCTGTTCCCCCGTTAGCCCTATTAGTGAGATGATTGTGTCCACTTCCCCCTTCGGTCACTGTGTAAACACCGCGTGACTCCCCAAGGCTTTTGAAGGGACGCTGAACCACGAACCCCTGAGCAGAGAGCGGACCAGCCATTTATCCCGAGACACAGAAGCGCTGGCGGTAAACGGTGCCATTTCAGCCAAACCCAGGGCCTCAGTTTCCATTCACAGAGCCAAGCAGCTTAACTGAAAAGCATGACGGGCAAATGGAGACAGAGGGCGTCACAGGCAGGAGCCCGACTGGGAAGACTGGCAGGGAGTTGAGTTTCCTAACTGTGTGTTCAAAATCAGCTTGTCCTTTCTCAGCAGATGAAGGGGCCCTGTGGCCGACTGATGCCCCTGCCAAGCCGGAGGCACCGCCCCGGTGGGTATGGGAGAAGCCCTGGCCCTTTGCCCTGGCCCTCGGAGCGCCTCCCACCAGGGGTGTGTTCAGAAGCCAATTGTCCAGTACTTAGAAATCAGCAAAGATTTATTCCCGGTGTTCTGTTCTTTCGGATGCCGTTGTAAACGGGGTTCTTTCTTAATTTCTCTTTCTGGGAGGTTGTTATTTTGCATAAAAATGCAACCCATTTCCAGACATTGATTTTGGATCCCGTAGCGTCACTGAATTCATTTATTAGTTCTAATAGATTCCTGGTGGCGTCTGTAGGGATTTCCGTGTATCACGTTGTTTGCAAATAGGGACAGTTTTGCTTTCCCCTTTTCTGTTGGGATGCGTTTCCTTTCCTTGTATGGTTATCGCAGACGAACTTCTAATGCCACGTTGAATCCAGGAGGTGAGAGAGGAAATGACACCTGCTTTAAGTTAAGTGGGCAGGAAACGTCACCGTCAGCGCCCATGGGTGCTTCATTCTGGAAACGGCATCTTTTCCTCATCCCCGTAGGCAGCCTTTCCCTGTGGAGTTGTGTGGATTGTGCTGTAAAACTGTGCTTCAGGCTCGTGGACTTCGAGCTTCATCGTGGGCTGGGCTATCTCCCTGAAGACAGTAAACTCTCAACAGTGTGCGCATACAGCAGGTGCTCACTAACGAGTGGAGGACTTGAACGTGACATTGCCCATCCCCTCAGCTGAGGAGCAGGCCTCTGGTTTTCTAAAGGAAGCATTGGAACAGCCGGTCATGCGGCTTCACATCCGTCCCACGCGCCCCACGGAGAGGCTACGAACGACATGCCAATTAAACGGTTGATGCAGCAAATATATAACTTTTATATTCATAAAGCAATCATCTATCATTAAGATTTCTTCTCCTTTTAAATGAGAGGGTCCTTTCTGTGGGAAGTGAGCAAATTGCTTTCACAGCGGCGGGGACGGGCCGCATTTTCTTTTCGGCGTTGACATCCTAATCGGAGCCTCCGTGCTTCCCAGGACACGTTCATGTGCAGACTGTGGCTTTCAGGGCGGGCGGGTTTCTGCAAAAGGAAGCGGGCCAGCGAGAGACTGCGTGGGTGATGGACATCGCGGGTCTCCACGAGGCGAGGGACTTTCTACACCTGTTGGTTCTTTTGTTGCTTAAACGACTCTAAAAAGCAGGCAGTGCTAACCAGGGTCATGGTCACCACTGACAGATGCTGATGCTGTCACCTGAGGCCACAAAGCCAGCGGGGGGCACGTCTGTGTCAGTGAGCAGGGGGGAGAGAGGTGGGAATGGGGGTCCTTGTTAGGGCTGCGCCTCTCAGGGTCCCTGAGCTGGACTTCTCTTCTCCGTGTGCATGAGGGGGCTGCCCAGCACCTGAGGCACGGGCTCTGGGACCTGAGAAAGGCTGGGTTCAGGTGAGTTATCACTGCCTCACAGCCCCTGCTGCGGAGACCCTCGCCTGGCGATCTTCCCACTGTTTCTCAGCGCAGAGTCTGACTCAGGAGTCATGCCAGGCATTGTCCAGCGGGCCTCTGGCCCTCACTTCTGCTCCCTCTCACTCCTGCTCTGCTCCTGGCTGCCGCCCCGTGAAGCCGGCACTGCGCCCTGTTGATTTTGTGATGGGCACTTGGGTCTCGATGTGAAGGAAGGACCACACCACAGCCCCCACCTCCTCCCTCTGCATTTCAGATTCCCTACCTCCCTCGGCTTCATTATAACCTAAGGGTCTCAGGAAGTGAGGCCAACATCGTGGGATAAATGATTTGTCCTGGTGTAGATGGGTGGAAGGATGGAGGGAGGGAGGGAGGGAGGGGTGGAAGGAAGGAAGGATGGATGGGTGGGTGAGTGGGTGGATGGATGGATGGAAGGATGGATGGATGGATGGATGGATGGATGGATAGAAGGAAGGATGGATGCATGGAAGAATGGATGGATGGGTGGACGGATGGTTATTGAAATATACAAAGGCCTAGAATTAAAAATTTTGGGTCATTTGAATCAAAGTGATTTTTAAAGTGTTAAACAACATTTCCTTTTACCTGATGACATAAAAAATAATGTCTTATAGGCTCTTTAGAAAATGTAGCAAAACACAGTGAAAAGAATTAAAATCCCCTCTCAGAACCTATCTTGGTTTTGTATACTTTTAGGATATTATACTTTTTCTACTAATTTTATACCAAAATCGATCACACACCATAAAACTCTTATAAAAATCTATGTTTTCATTTAAGAGAACACTTTATTTTAAAATACATTCAGAGCATGACTTTATCATGGATTAATAGCTTGTCAACTTTCATTTTATTCGACCACTCTCCCCTGTTGTTACACATTAAACGATTTCCCTGGAGTCAGTGTTCCTGAGAACAGTGCCGGGGGGACATCCATGTGCTGCAGGAGAGAGGCTGGCTGAGAACTCCAGGTCGGCTCAGGGCAAGAAAACCTCAGGGGGGCTCTCCCCACCTGCGGCGGCGTTAGGACCACGGACGCCTTGAGAAGGTGACAGGGCTGTTGCATGCATTTGGTCTCTCCTGACTTATCTTGACATCCAGCAGTTTGCCCAGGAGAGCAGATCTAAGGCTGTGTGCACACGTATGTGTGTGTGCGCGCACGCACACACACACACACGTGCACGCGCATGCGCCTGTGTGGTGTGAGGCTTTAGTTCTGATAAAGAAAAGCTGACCAATGACAGTGGTTCCAATGAAGAAGCATATCAGAACGAATGAGCTCTGGTACATAAATGCAGGAGCGAGCAGGGACCGGATGCTGACAAGAGATCGATGGTCTGAGACAGGCGAGGTGCCCTGTGTGTCTGGGGTGTAGACCGCGTGGCCCAGGAGGTGACGTGTGAGTCAGAGTTCCAGCTGCCCCGGCTGTCATGCTGAGCAGCTGGGACTTGACTGCATCCCAGGGCAGTCACCTTCCTGATAATTACCAGCATTTGTAATGCAGGTCGCCGTGTATAGAGCGCTTCCTTAACCTTCCTGGTTCTCCCAGCCGTGCCCTGGAAGGACTTGTCACGGGTCGCACAGCCAGTGAGTGACAAAGGCCCATCTTCTGGAACCTCTTTGACTGCCCCTGGCCCATGGAGTTGCCCTCTGGCAGGCTTCCTGTAGTCCTCATTGACCTGTTTACAGATCGTGTCCCCCCGCAAGCACCCTGAGCTCTCCTGAGCTCTCTGCACCTACCGCAGTGCGGGGACACAGTGCACACTCTCTGTACGATACAGGATTAAACAAATACACGGATGTAGTATTTCCTCCAGTCTTCCCCAGGCTGAAACACACTGAAACCCACCTGCCGGATCTTTATCCATCCGTCCTCCCAGACCTGAAACCCCACCCCGTCACCCATCATGCCCAGCGTGTATCTGCCTTCTGAGGTGCTGGCTCTGCTGGAGTGTGAGGTAGAGGGCGGTCGGGGTGCACGCGCCCCAGATGCAGGGACCATATACTGCAACCCAGATCATCTTAGCCAGGGGTCCTCAAACTTTTTAAATGGGGGGCCAGTTCACTGTCCCTCAGACCGTTGGAGGGGAGTTGGAGAGTGCGGCGCACATTCCACACATGCGCACTGTGGGCCCGGGATGAGTAGGCTGCTAAGCAGGACAGGCAACAGCAGCAAAAACACCCGGTGGGCTGGATAAATGTCCTTGGCGGGCCGCATGCGGCCCGCGTGCCGTAGTTTGAGGACCCCTGGAGCTATGGGGGACCTTTGCGCACATTTTATGCAATCCCCGCTGGGATGGCACTCCATCTCTCTGAGCATGCGCTCTCCATCTAGAGATACTGTTAGAACTCCCTCATCCATTTTGACAGTGAGCGTTACATTACACCATGTATGTAAATTCCTTAGCACTCGGCAGTGCAGACAGTAAGGAGAACATAAAGGCAGACTCAGGTGCAGTAGGTTCTCCAAGGCTCTGGCTCCATTGTCTCTCACCTCGAAGTCCCATGTCTCTAGGATTGACTTAACCTTAACCCAACCCAAACCCGGACACCCCACCACGACAAGCATACACTCAGACCAGTTCTTTCTGATCCAGCAGGTGCTTCTCCGTTTCCTCCTACCCTCCCACTCCTTATCTACACTTCATTCTTATTTTTATTTTTTAAATATATTTTTATTGATTTCAGAGAGGAAGGGAGAGGGTGAGAGAGATAGAAACATCAATGAGAGAAAATCACCGATCAGCTGCCACCTGCATGCCACCCACCGGGGATGGAGTCCCCAGTTCTCTCTCTTCCAGTCCATCACGATCCAGCTCTTCAGCCAACATTGTGTAATAACCCGAATTCATAGCCGCCCCCCCCCCCCCCAGTGCCTTTCATTCTAGGCCTGCGAGAACCCCTCTAGAATCCCAACCTGGCTCTGTGACCTGCCCTATGGGGTCACATCAGGCCAGACCAGCTTCCTCCCGCCTGTTCTCCTTCTCCTCCATCAGTTCTCCCACCCTGATTCTACCTCTTCCCCCCCCAGGCTGGCTGGCCCACGTGCTCCCTCCCGGAGGAAACCAAGGCCATTGGCAAGAGTTAGTTCTTCGTGCTTCCAGGCTCTGTCACCTTCAGAGATGCCGTCTTTCCTACATCCCGTCTCGGGGGCCAGAGTGGCTCCTGGGGTCTGTCTACTCCACTGGGCATTGGGCTTGCCTCTTCTGACCCCCAGGTCCCCTCCACACCCTTCCCTTCCTCTCCTTTACCTCCATCTCACCCTCTAAGCTTCTTTCCGTTTACAAACAGGCTTGATCCTGAAAAAGCAAGTCTCGTCCCTCCCTGGGCTTCCTCTGGTAACCCTTCCACTTAGCGGCCCAATCAGTCAGTGCCCTCTTCCCTCAAAGAAAAGGTTACCCCTTCTCCCCGCCCAGGATTTCCAGGTAAATATTAAAACAAACACATGTTAATATTATAACAAACATTCCCAAGAAGTGAAAAACGGGAGAAGGCACCTTGCTTCCCAGAGGGTGGTGTAACCTTGATTTTTCGACCAAGCAAGGTTGTTAAAATTAATATTGGAACCTCTTTAATGGGCACCGTGTAACAATGCTGAGTGAAACTCTGGCAGCCTGCAGAGAACAGGAGACAGAGAGGGAACATTGTGACCGGCAGGGCCTATTCCAGGAATGTAGATGTGCAGCAGCTTTATGTGACGCATTAATGTCATGGATTCCATTAGCAGAAGTGGAAGGTCACTCCCTGATCTGAATAGACAGAAGACATTTCAATAAAATCTCAAGAACCATTTATTATTGAAAAACGTTAGTAACATAAGTGCAAAAGACAACTTCCTTAAACAGGTAACTAGTAAATGTCCACGGATAAAACAGTGGGACCGTGTGCACGACATTGAGCTGTCAGAAAGCCTTCTCCCTCCAAAGGTCGGCGGGCTGCACACTCCCATTTCTTCAATTCCCTACTCTGCAGGGAGGGGCTCAGCCAGAAACCTGACGTGGGAGATGAACCATCTATACTAAAATAGAGTAAGATGCAAATTGACCATACCTCTGCTATACCCACCAGCCAATCAGGAGTGAGTATGCAAATTAACTCAATAAAGCTAGCAGGTTAATTTGCATACACAGGTGCCGAGTGGCTGAGGGTGAGGCTGGCTGCTCCGGGCCTCTGGGCAGCGTGGAAAGGCAGAAAGGTGGCTCTGGGCCGGAGTGAAGGCAGTGCCGGCAGCCAGGGCAAGGAAGGCCCATTCTTGCATGAATCTTCGTGGATCGGGTCTCTAGTTTGTATAAAACATGTAAAGGGAGAATTACAATTACCACCATTCGCAGATAACACAGCTTTCTCTGTAAGAAACCAACAGACTACAGACAAATTATTTTAATTCATAAGAGATTATAGGAGTGTGGCCAACCAAAAACAATGCCATAGTCTATTGCATTTCTACCTGCCCAGGGTTAGAAAGTGTGATTTTCCAAAGGACACATTTAAACTAGTCACAGATCTACACATGGTATCTAGGTCAAAACCTAGTATAATATTTGCAAGTAGTTTAAATTTAAAAATGAGCCCTAGCCAGTGTCGGCCTGCAGACCAAAGGGTCCCAGGTTTGATTCTGGTCAAGGGCACGTACCTTGGCTGCAGTCTCCTTCCTGGCCCAGGCCCTGGTCGGTTCATACAGGAGGCAACCAATCCATGTGTTTCTCTCACATTCATGTTCCTCTCTGTCTTTTCCTCTCTCTTCCACTCTCCCTAAAAATCAATGGAGAAATATTCTCGGGCAAGGATTAACAACAACAACAAAAAAGATTAAAAAATTGTATTGCATTAGAAGACCGAAATGGATGTGTAGTCATTTTCCTAAATATGTCAGTCATTTCCAAAGTGTTATATGGATTCAGTGCAATTCCAGTGGAACTTAACAGAGCCTCGTCTAACATTTACATGAAGAAAGAAATCATAGTCCCATTCCTTGCAGACTCTGACCGTCTCATCTCCTGTTGTCCAGAGTAGCTCATGTATGAATAAGGAGACGACCCAGGTGTGTGCCGTCATCCTGCCAGACGGCAGAGTTTAGTGTAAAACTGTTGGGTTACAATCAGTGGCAAATTGTTGGTAAGAAGGAGAAAAACTGCATCCATGGAGCAAATAGGGAGAGAGCCAGCCCCTGCGCATGGGAAACTTCGTCTGAGGATTCCTGGGGAGAGTGGCCAGGACAGGGCATGCTGCTAGGGAACTGGATGGGAGACTTAATGGTAAAAAGCAAAGAACGTAAGAAATAACGTAGGTGAGGATCTTCATGACCTCAGGACAGAGAACAGTGTGCTGAAGAGCACAGAAAAGAGCCAAGATAAAGACAAACTAGGTCAACATACGTTAATACAAGAAGACGTCACGCACGTGTGGATACACAAGAGCCACCTGCTGTGAGAAGATGTTTGAACACAAAACTGGAGAAGTGCTATGAATCCGTCAGGAATCCCTTCACACCTACCGGAAAAGGGAAGTGATCCACTGACAGCCAGCAAACAGCAAGCATTTCGGGCACAGGAGACACGAATGGCCAGTGAATGTATACAGACATCTGAACAGTGTTGGCCATGGGAAAAGCTCAAGTTCAAACCAGCATGTTCAGTCCGTCCAAATGGCCAAGTCTCAGTCTGACCTTACCAGCTGTTAGAGAGGCAGCCGTGGGACCTTGTGTCCTTTGCTGAAATGAGTATAAGATGATGAAAGAATTTTGAGAAGTAGCATGCTGCTCCCCAATACATCGGAGCATGGGTGCACTCTGTACGTAAGCAATTGCCCTCCTGCACAGAGAGAAAAGCTGGCACAGGTGTACCAGGAGAGGCACACGGGGGCATTCCTGAATATTCATGAGCTCATGCATATTCATAATTGCCTTATAGGAAATAGCACGCAAGCGCACAGACACACAGGGGAAATGACCCACATATCCCTCAAGAGTAGGATTTCTTAAGTGAGTCCCACTTTATATTTTAGAAATTTTTTCCAATTATAGTTTACATTCAATATGATTCTGTGTCAGTATCAGATGTACAGCCAAGTGATGAGAAAGTCATGGCCTTCACAGAGAGGTCTGCGCTTGCTTTACGTCCCCTCCTAGCCCCACACAGAGCTATCACTATGTTACTGACTCCATTCCCCATCCTGTAATCCTCATCTCTGCTGTCCTGCAACTGCCAATCTGTGCTGCTTGATCCCTTCACCTTTTTCACCCAGCCCCCAACTCCCCAACCCTGTCCCCTCTTTATTCTTAAATGAAATATTATGCAGCCATGAAAATGAATGAATGTACCCGAACCCACATGACTGACTCTCAAGAACATGATGAGAAAAAATATATAGGTCTCAGAAGAATGCATGTAATTTAGCTCCTATCACGAAAATAAGGAGTGCATATGAAGAGATACATACATATGTTAACTACAGGAAAGCATGGGACTTAATGACATAGAATTCAGAGCACTGTCCACAGGTGAGGAAGAACCAGGGGATCGGGTCAGGCAGGGACACACTTGCCCCCTAAGAGTGCCTTTCCTTCAACTGTTTACATAGGGTGTGCCCAGCTTAATTTTGTATTGTTATTTTTTTATTTTTATTATTTTTTTACGGGAATCGAACCTGGGACCTTTCAGTCTGCAGGCCGAAGCTCTATCCACTGAGCCAAACCGGTTTTGGCTGTATTGTTATTTTTTATGAACATGTATGTTTATACTGTGTGTGTAGTATTTATGCATATATAATATATAATTTTATGTTTGATCTATTTCACAATAAAAAAGCCCTTAAAACAATAGACAATACATTCACTTCAGCGAGAAAACATTGATACCCAATAAGAGAAATGTATTTGAGCTATGTTTTGTGTTGAACTTGTGTTTTTTAATGCGAGACACAGAGATGTGGAGGAAACGGGGTGCAGGTCCGGTGTCCCCGAAACTGTCACAATTAGAAGGGACGACCTTTTTGCTCCACTTGCAAATCCTTTCCATGATAGAGATGAAGAACGAGGCTCCGAGGGTCAAAGGGATTTCTCAAGGTCACTGCGCTCCGGAGAGCAGACTGTTCTAGAGGCGCGGCCGGTGCAAGGCTCCTGACTGTTATTCTGTGGAGGTAACGGCCTGGCCACTGAGCCTTCCACGTCCCTTACAGGAGCCTGAGCAGGAAGGTGAGCTGGAAGGGACTGTGTTCAAGGGGACAGGAGTCTGGGAGGCATGCTGGACCCCCCACACACACTTGGGGCATTTAATTCCCAGCACATCCCACGGGGGTCGCCGTTCAGATCCTATTCCTCAGAGGAGGAAAGGAGTCTCGCAGAGAAGGGGTCTGGATCCTGCCCGTGATGAATTCTTCCCTCTGCAGTTCACCGAGGAGGGCCTGGAATGGGCCGGGCACTTGGGCTGGGAGAAGTGAGAACACGCTGGCCAACTCCCACGGCCGTGCCCTTTGTAACAGGAAGAACTTGTCCCCGAGGCACCACTGCAGTCGTTTAAGTTAATGGTTCACAAATTAAAATGACAGAGATGAGTTTTACGTACGTATATCCCTTCTCGAGTGAAATATAGTGCCGTTCTTTCCAACTCGGGAAGGCATTTGTTAATGTCATGGGACTATCAGCTCGATGGTCTCTTCCCCCAAAGTCGCTGCTGACATTCTGAAAGGCGCAGGTGATTTGTTACCCACGGCTTTTTCTCGGTAGTAAGTCTAGCGTTTCTCAGCAGCAAAGCAAGGAACACCATTAAGTGGAACACGGAAGCATGAAGCCTGTGCCCGAGATTTCATCCGTTGTCTGTTACACGCATCTTTCTTGCTACTTCTTGGGGGGTGTTGGAGGGGTCATCGCGAGGATGTGACCCTGGGGTGACCGGTGAGCTGGCCCCGGGCGATAGGGGGCTCCCTGCCCCTCCTGTCCTTGGAACATACACTGCCCACCGTTCCCACAGCGGGAGCTTTTTCCAAGGACGCAGCCGTGAGAGGAATGTCGTGTTGAGACGCTCTGGACAGTGACGTGACTGCGCCCCGGTAAGGCTGCTACATACATTTGGAAGATGCTGGAGGTTGGGTGCAGAAATCTACTCGTCTTGCCATATCCCAAGACTAGCCTCGGAGTCCCCTCACTTCTCAACCCGCCACCCACCCACGTGGAGGGCCTGCCTCTGTCTGAGATTTCTCCCTGCGTCTGGTCTGGGGCCAGCTGCAGATTTCACCCAGGAAACTCCGCGTTTGTGAACCAACCGAGCGGAAGCCACGTGACCATTGCTTAGTGTTGGACCTTGGCTCGCCTCCTTGTAGGCTGGAGAAGTTCTGTTAGCTAGCCGTGCCTCAGCTCCCTCACCTGGGGAAATCAGACAATAATAGCTCCCATCTCCTGGGGCAGTCCTGGGAACTGGGGGTGTGGTTTTGGGGTGGTTATCTAGTGGTTTGGGAATCTGTGTCTCTGTATGTTACAGAGTCAGCTACTCAGTGCTGTGTACACCGATAAACTCAGACCCAGTGGCATCAACATGAGGTTTTGGGGCCTCATCACTGGCTGCTGGGGGTCAGGCAGGTCCCACCATGAGCTTCCTCGGCAACTTGGAGAGACAGAAAGTAGAACCGATGAACACAGCACCCCAAACTCCTTTTCTATTTCTCCGACTCATCCCAACATTCAAACCTAGCATTAGCTCCCGCCTGTGGAGCCCTCCCTCGGCATGAGGCACGGTCCTGGGTTCGAATCCCTTTACATCCATGTAAGTTCTAATTCATGTGAACTTCACCACCAACCTACGGGATGTGGTTTATCATCAGCCGTGCTTTCCAGGCGGGAGCCTGAGGTACAGTTCAGTCACGGGGTACCGAGGAGCAGAGGAGCAAGCCGAGCCTCGAGGCCAGGCACGCTGCGGGCACTGCCTTCTGTGGGCAGGCAGTGACGTCCTCTCGGGCACCTGGCTCCCCCAGGTGTCCTAAAACGAAGGGGCCTCCCAGGGTCCGAGGGGAGGCTCTTCCCCATCCCCCTGGTCACGTGGGACATGTGGAGCCTCTAAGCATTTCCTGACAGTTGCTCCTTGTTGCCACAGGATGTCAGCATTGAAGCCCGCCTTCTGCAGGACACCAGGAAATGCCTGACTCCTCACCCACCCCGAGCAGACCGCCCCTGCGGCCCCCAGAGCTAGACTCGGCCAGAAGGATCCCAGGCTTAGCTGTATCGCTCAGTGCTCAGCTCTTTAAAAGGGGGTGTCACCTTCCAGCTGCCCCAGAACCCTGTCCCCGCTGCTCACCTCTGAGCATGAAGGTAAGATGACACCTTATCTGTAGACACCGTGCTGACTCGCGGCCCCTCTTGTGGGACCCCGTGGTAGATGACTGCGAACGCTATTCCCGCGGCGGACCTGGCGGAGGTGGTGGTTAATTGTATGAGCGGAGAGGAGGGTGGAGAGGGGGAGACGGACCAGGAAGCCTCGGGTGACGTGGGTTTCTGACACGTGTGGTCCATGGATGGCCGGTCATTTCCTGGGAAAGCAGGTGACCCTGGAGGGTTATGTCTGTCTTCCAGTCGGTGGTGCCCGCCCTGGGCAGAGGCCGGGCCTTTCCCTCCCGGACCCCCCACAGCCCTCTTGGGGTTCAGAGCCACACCTTGTGGGGCTGAGAATGTGCCAGTTCTGCGCAGGGCACTGCACGGGGCCTGTGCGTCAGGAGGGCACAGGGGGAGGTAACCTCTGGCCCTAGAGGGCATCGCTCCAGCCGGATGACTGATGGGTGCCATGTTGGCCACCACAGGCGGTGACTGTCGCCATGGGGAGGACCCCTGGGCCCTGACACAGAATCACGCCCCACGGCTCCCTAGTGCTGCATGGGTGCTCCTGGACCCTGAGGCGCTGCTCCTGTCTCTGTCCCTCCTTGTCTCGTCACCCCCAGTCCCTGAGCAGCAGGGTCTGAAGAGGAAGAGTTCCCAGTAAGGAGTCATAATGCTATGTCGCCACAGAGGCTCGGCAGGGCTGGGAGAGGAGGTCTTGGGAATGCCGGGGACGGGTTGCGTGTTTCATTTGAGGTTATCTCCGGGTTCATTAAGATTCTAGACACAGCTCAGCTGGCATGGCTCAGTGGTTGAGTGTCAACTTATGAACCAGGAGGTCATGGTTCAATTCCCGCTCAGGGCACATGCCCAGGCTGGGGGCTGGATCCCCAGTAGAGGGCATGCAGGAGGCAGCTGATCAGTGATTCTCTCTCATCCTTGATGTTTCTCTCTCTCTCCCTCTCCTTTTCTCTGAAATCAATAAAAATGTATTTTAAAAATTCTAGACACAGATGGCAAAACATTGTCCATATGTATGTGTATAATTTATTTTTGGTTCAAAAATGAAGAAAAGTTTCATAAAAGTGGACATTGAAAGTCACTCCCATCCATTGGAAGTCTCACTTGCCCATCCAGCTCCGCACCAACCCACCTGCGTGGCTGATCCCCACTTGGCAGGTGCCTCGCGCGGCCTGCAGTGCGCACATTTATGCCGATGCGAGCAAATCCAAACGCACCGCTGCCCCCGCCTTCTTTCACGAGAGCCCCCTTCTTGTAAATGCTGTTCTGCACTTGGCTTTTCCACTGAACAATACATCCCGGAGGCCTCTGATCCGGGCCATTGGAACGCATCCCAACACAAGGGAGCCCTGTGCTCCCGGCACCTCTCTGCCCTACTGGGACCAGCAAATGCAGAGGACAGTGCTGGGCCCTTGCACAGACTCTCAAAAATCTGGTCGCAAGAAAATGCACTGGTGACAGCAAAATCAACGTCATGTGTTTTCGATCACAGTTTAAGGACAAAAATTGTGAAAGAAAGGCGTCTGTCCATTTTCTCGCTGGAGAAATAGTATTCGTTTACTTGCTATTACCCAAGCATTTGCTGAGCACGTGTGTTGTCCAGGCTTGGCTGGGTGCTGCAGGGAGGGCAGGCACGACAGACAGACAGGGCCTGCAGCACCCCCTTCCCCCCAATGATGCCCAGTCTCAGCCTCCATACCCAGCCGGCCCCCTTGCCTGTCCCTGCCTCCTCTTTCAGGTGTCTTCCCTGATTACCTGCCTCCCCCTCCCCAGTTAGATTAGCCAATTGCTTGGTTACAGTCTGCGTCTCTTCCTGGGCTGTGAGTCAGTGCAGCCCCGTCTACTGGACGGAGCTCTGGTCCCTGGGCTCCTCTCCCAGGCTGTTTTCATCTGTAGCCGTCCTAACAGTGATGGCGAGAACAGAGCTCTCCACCTGCAAGGCCTGGTGAAGGATGCTCAGTGGATGTTTGCTGCTTCAACCCCCCTCCCACCCCCCACCCGGCGTCTTCTCTCCACTCTGGACCAAATCCTACACATCTCTAAACCCCAAAGTCCAGATGAAGTGGGTTACCAGCAAATGTGGGGGCACTGGTTGGTGGAAGAGGCGCAGCTGCCTGTATTGGAGGCAGAGATTGCTCAGGGCTTTCCCCTTGCTCGGGCATCCACTGGATTTAACACCCTCTTCAAAGTGTAACACCCCTCCCCCAGCCACGTGATGTGTGGGGTTAATTTCCCTTCCCCCGGGGGGTCTGGGAAGGACCTTTGATATTTGGCCACATCCCAGGCTCCAGTTCACAAGGGCAACTTCAGACTCTACGTGGAGACTGAGCATGCTCCAGGCCAGGACGCCTGTAAGGCTGGGGGGCTTTGGGTCTGGTGGCTTGCGCCCCTCACAGGCCAGGCGGGCAGGCGAGCGGGCGGGACCAGGCTGCGAGGGGGCCACGCCTCCGGGCACTGGCGCAGCGCGGGCGGCGCGCGGCAGCGGGGAGCGCGCACGGAGCGGGCGGGCGGGCGCGCGGCGCGCTCTCCAGGCCGCGAGGGCGCGCTGTGCGCCGCTGTGCCGGGGTCTGGTGCGTCCCGGCGGGGGAAGGAGAGCGGCAAGGGCGCCGAGGTGAGCAGAGCCCGCAGGCGGGCGCCAGCGCAGCCACCGGTCGTTTTTCCGTGTCAGCAGTGAATCCCCTTCCTTCGCCGCGTCAGCTGCGCGGCTTCAGGGCCGGTTGGCCGGGGCTGCCCGGAGGCCGCGGCCGGGCAGCTGTTGCGCCAAGAGGGGACAGCTGCGGAGTTCCATAACCATAGCAACCGCATCAGCACCGCGGCGGCAGCGGGGAGGGCAGCATCCTCTCCTCTCGCTCCTCCTCCAGGTAGCCTTGCTGCCCGCGGGGACCAGGGACGGAGACCCAGCTCACAGGTGCCTGGGCTCCAAGGTCCGCCCACCGCTGCTGCAAGTGTTGGCGCTGAAGAAGGTGACAGAGGAGCTAGAGGGACCGCGGAGTGGTGGCCAGAGGCGGCGGCAGCGGGGAGCCCTGCGGTGGAGACAGGTAGGTGAGAGCACTGGCGGTCGGAGGAGGCAACTCTCTCCTCTGTCTGTGGCTGTGACGTTTCTGGAAGCCTGGCTGCTAGTTGGATGGTTTCTCTTACTTAACAGGGATTCCGCCTCGAAATGTGGTTTCTCTCCGTCTGCCTCCCCCCACCGCCTTGTCCTCTGGTCTCCGGCACATCTGGGCAGGTCTGGAGAGGCCAGAGGGGGACATCGATGGGGAGAGCGGGGTGAATGGGGGGGTCCCCTCCGAAGTCCCTGGTGGAGGCTGAGGAGGGAGCACATCTGGACCCCGAGCAGCAGGTCCTCTGAGCCCTTGAGCCTGGGGCAGGTTGGGGCGCAGACCCTGTTGGGTGAATGGGGCAGTGGTAGCGGTTCCCTGTAATCCAGGCGGACCCGGAGGCCAGTCTGGCCGGGGCTGGGCTGGCGACGGGGTGTGTGGGGGGTATCACTGCAGCTCAGCTGTGACATGCACAGGGACCAGCGCGCCCCAGCCCTTGGTCTGGGAAGTCGGCTGCAAAGCCAGCAACTGCAGGGATGTGTAGACGAGGGAAGTGGTAACTGTGGCCGTTTGGGGGCCCAGGGGTGTCCCTGAGTTTGCCCTGTTACTGCCTTTGGCTCCTGGGGCTGGGTGGGAATAGAAATAAGATTATAAACTAGCAGTCAAGACGCCCCCTCCCTTTCTCCTCACCTCTCCTCTAGGCATCCCGCACCCCCCTATTGCCAGCAACACAAGACGACAGAGGGTATAGGGACACCCCTTCTCTCCCCACCCCCCCCCCCAGGAGCTCCAGCCATTGGCAAACTCTCCCACATTCAGACGCTGCAGGACCCGCCTCAGCTCTGTGTGAACCAGGGAGGCGCCTCCCACCAGGCTTCATGCTCCGGGTTAACAGGTGTGTCAGTGCAGAGGCGCCGGCCGCCCACCGCAGCGATGGGCTGTTAGCCTGTCCGCAGGCCAGAGGCAGGGGCAGGGTCTGGGGGCCATGCCAGACCCGCTCAGCGGGGGCCAGGGCCCCGACGCCTGTGGAGAGGGAGATGAGGTTAGGCGAAGCAGCTGGGTCGAGGCTATTGCTTACGGGTAAGTGGGTCTCTGGGCAGTTTCCGGGATGGGCAGTCATTGATTCTTCTAGGGCCCGCTCTTTATACCCCAGCCTCCGGGCGCAGTGACAAGTCCCAGGTAAGAGGCCCTGCTCTTTAATTGGGCTTTTAATTTATGCCGTAGTTCTGTTGCCTGAGGGGATGGGATGTGGTCTGCATTTCATCTGGGACTTGTGTCGTAATGAGGATGATATGACTGTGTCCCAGGCAGATGGTAAGGTGGAGAGAAAGGATGGGTGTGAGTTCTGATCCCATCCTGTATCTGCCGTGTGACCTTGAGTGTCCCCACCTGACTGAGACACCTTTTCCTCATCTGTAGAATGGGGGTACTAACCCTCCCTGCAGCTTACCTGCTCTGGCGACAGTTGAGGGGGATGATGGAGAGGATGCATGGGGAAGGGCTGTGAGAACTCACGTGCCACGCAGATGAAAGGAGTTACCATTCTTTTTAAAAGAAACCCCAACCTTGACCAGCAAACAGACGTCTGCTCTGAGAAGGGAGCACAAATGATGGCCGGTGACTGAGTGGAGACGCTGTGCTCTGGTCCGAGACACACTCGGGGAATAGAAGAGGCCTTTGTCGGGGGACACAGCATGTCATCTCCTTGCTCACAAATGGTGAAGGTCAAGGGCTTTGGCATCAAAGGCAGGACTCGTCTCTTTGGGAACATTGGGTTTGCTCAGCACAGGGCTGGGCTAAGCACTTAATAGTGTCAACAGGATCTGCACACAGTGGGGATTCATTTCGATGTGGGTTAGGTGGGTACGTTGGACACACGGGCTCCTTGTGGGCAAGGTTCCCTTTCATTCACCTGTGCTCCACCATGCCTGGTATTTACCAGCTGTTTGCCCGCGGTGACTGAGTGCCCACAGCTGGACGTAATGGCCAAGGGGCCCACAGTTCTTGGAGGAGCCAGGACTCTCTCACAGTGTGTCCTGCTCCTTGGTCCCCCTGCTCTCGCTCATGCCAGTCTCTGTCCAGAATGACTGACTCTCCCTTCCGGCTTTCCTTAGGACCCAATTCAGTGCCTCTTCCCCTGGGAAGCCTTCCTGACTCTCCCTCTGCTCCCACAGCTCCTGGGACCCCCTCTGTGTCGGCCTGTGCGGTGTCATGCTTGCACACATGCCTGTCCCGCTCTCGAGTTCATGCTTCCTATGCCCAGGAGCCTTCCCCTGATCTACTATGGTCATGGCCCAGCAGCTGGTGCAGCGACGGCCATGGTGATGGCCACTGAACGAGGGAATGAGCCTCGCCGGCCACATGACCACCTGCTCGGGGGGCGGCTGGCACAAAGGAGGTCCTAGCCGCTGCCCTCGTCCCGGAGTGTCCACAGGCCAGGAGGATGCTCTTTGGGCTGGCTTGCGAGATTAGGGCCGGCCCCCTGACGCAGAGGGAAGGAAAACAGAAATGCCTAGTTTGCCTTAAAATGCTCATTGTTTGTTAAGTGAGCACTTTAGGATAACTGCAGTGTGGAATGGCCTTCGCGTACTGCTTGCTGAAAACATCTGATGAAAGATTTTAAACTTAAAATGGATTTCCCTCCCTTCCTTTCCTTGGTATCAGCTCCAGTCCAGTGGACAAGCACGTGGTTGGATTGAGAAAACCTAGATTTGAATCCTGGCTCTGAGGGGACGCGGACCTAGGACGCCTGATTTCCTCGTGCCTCAGTTTCCTCACTTGGGAACTGTGGATGCTTATGCCCATCTCACAGAGAGGGCGAGGGCTGGGAGTGGCCAAATAGCTGGGCAGTCTTGGCAGTTTCACCAACTGCAAAACACTCTAGCCAATGCATCTTTATTTTTCTTATTATTTTATTGTCCTGAAAGAATGAGCCAAATCTCTGTGTCTAACGAACACAGCCTTGGCCAAGATGGGCGGCAATCCCAGCTCCCCACTTGCGAGCTCCGAGTGACCTTTAGCACTCACCCCCCCAGCCCCTGGCCTTATCTGATGCCACAATAATGACCTTTCTGGAGGGGGGGGGGCATGGGGAGATGCACATGAGGACAAGCACCATGTCGGGCACTTCCTGCATGAAGTGATAGAAGTTTCCAGAACTTTTTGAAATGCCCCAAATGCATTTTTTTTACCTGTGTTATCTGCCTGTCAGAGAGAGAGGGGGAGAGAGAGAGAGAACTGAGAAGATAGCGGTAGACCCCACGGCCCACAGCCCCTTCCCCCGCGAGGGGCCCCTAGGGCGTGGAGTAAGCTGAAGATTCAGATTCGGAACGCTCCTCACTCAGCTCTGAAACCAGCCGCTGGCAGGTCTGTTGGTCTGGTCTCCTCACTCTCTGGGCCCATTTCTTCTTCTCTACCTGCCCTGGCTGATGACCCGCTGGCTCTTTCTCCCATGTCCATACACTGACCACGGTCTGTGCCACTGCCCGTCCAGAAACGAAAACAGAAGGCACACACTGTCTGGCTGCTCATACCGTAAAGACTTCTCCCTTCCTTCCCGCACCTTCCGCCTGGAGGGGTCGCCCCAGCTGCTTGCCCGGCCCCCTCCCGCCCCTCATTCAGTCCTTCCTCTTCAGAGGCCTCCCTGGGCCACGTGCTCCAGCCTCCCTCCCTCCCTTACGTCTTGTCTTTTCTTTCTTTTTTTCTCTTATTCTTCCTCCTCCTCCCCTCCCCTCCTCCCCCCTCCACCGCCTCCCCTCTTCCTTCTCTTCCTTCCCCCTCCTCCTCCTCCTCCTTCCTCACTCAGTGGTTGAAAGGCCGGGACAGAAGTGCCTGTGACTGTTCTGCCCAGCTCCTGCAAGTCTGTGGGCTCCTCGTGCGGGACGTGGCCTGTTTGTGGCTGCAGGGCATTTAGCACAGCTCCCCGCGCTCAGGGAGCAGCGAGCAGTGCTTCTGAAGCTCATGGAGAAGAACTGGGCCAGAAAGCTTCCATGTGGGAGCCCTGGCTTCGGTTCAAACCACAGCCACAGCCCATGCGAGCACCTCGGAGCTCCCGTCAGAGGGAGGGTCCAGGTCAGGGAGACAGGAGGCCTTGGCCACTGCCGCCTTCTCCCCGGAATTCTGCCAGTCCTGTCTCCTCAGCCAACCCTGACAAGTGCCTTTCAATTAAATGGAAGAGACGCTTCCCTGCCAGGACTAGGAGGGGCCCGGGAGGGCGGTGCCCAGCTGCCCCCCCCCTTGCTCTGGCGAATGCAGATGGTGTTGGGTCATCGGCTGGGAAACATCTCCGCTGGAGCCAGTACGCGCCACACGTCGAGCAGCGCCGGGCTCTGCTGCGTGCAGAGAAGAGCAGTGTGTGTGGGGCCATTGTTCGTAACCTTCATTGTTCCAAGGATCGCTTTGTGCATCTAGTTCTAGTGAAATCTAGAGTCATTCTTTTCAGGATAAAACAAACACCCAACTGTGTCATTGGGCCATGGACCCCTGATGTCCTCTGGTGCCTCCCCCCACAAGGGTGCCTGTTCCCTGAGGGGGGGAGCCTGCTGCCAGCGTCCCCCAGGCGCTGATTCTCTGGGGAAGCCTGAGACAGCGGGTTACACACCAGGAGCCTCTCATAGAAATGAAAGAGCGCCATCTAGACTGAGACACCCTTTAGAGTGAGATGGGCGTGGGTTCCAATCCCAGCTCTGCCTGCAGCCAACAACTTGTCTCTTTTTTTGGGGGATGCTCCAGTTTGAAACCTGAGAGTCTTGCATTCAGGGAACTCCCTCCCCTGGACACCCTCATCTGACGTTTATTAGCCAAGTAACCCCGGAGAGTGACTGGCCTAGTGGAGTCGTCCTCCCTGTCTCCGGGTCAGGTTTCGAGAGGGAGGCCTGTGTCTCCATCCTGAGTCATGGAGCCTGCAGGGGTCCCGAGTGTGGTGGATGGGGGCTCCCCGCCAGGTCTTAGAGGTGGTGAGGGAGCAGGACAGAGAGGTGAAGACGGGCAGAGAGATGTAGGTGACGCCTCATGTCGCCTCAGCCTGACCACAAGGGTGGCCCTGGGCACTCAGGGCCCTGCAGTGTTCTCCACCCGGAGGCAAGTTCATGGCCATGACTCTGACTCTGGGAGACACACCTACCCAGGCATCTTCGGGCAAAGCAGTGCCTTTCAGCTGAGGAAAAATTTCAGGAGACCAGCCAGTGTGGCTCAGTGGTTGAGTGTCGACCGATGAACCAGGAGGTCATGGTTCGATTCCCGGTCAGGGCACATGCCCAGGTTGTGGGCTCCATCCCCAGTAGAGGGTGTGCAGGAGGCGCCCATCAATGATTCCTTCTCATCATTGAGGTGTCTCTCCCGTGCGCTCTCCCTTCCTCTCTGAAATCAGTAAAAACATTTTTAAAAGTTTTCAGGAGAACAGCCGTGTGGTTATCAGCCAGCACAGCCGTGAGTGACAGGCACCCCAGCCTGGCGCAGGAGACCTGTGTCCACTGCGCTGCGGTTGGCATTTCCATTAGAGCCCGCGCCTTCCGTGAGGCAGTGTTCCAGCTGCTATCCCGCAAGAATTCTCCCATCCCGCAGCCCCTGACTGCTTCGTGAGGGCGCCGACCTCTGTTCCCCTAGGCTGTCAAATTCAAAAGTGGTAACAGCCAACACAACAATAGCTGTCTGGTGTGAATGAATCAAAATTACACCTATTTTTATTTTTGTTGGATAGGCAAAAAAAAAAGTATTTTTTGGTGTGCCGCAGAATTTTAGTAATTAGTTTTTGTGCGCCATGAGATGAAAAAGGTTGAAAATCGCTGCTTTTAGACAAACGAATTGCCCCACAGCCACTTCCTGGGGGCTCCTGACATTCAGACATCCCATCCTCTGAATGGCTGTGCCCAAGGGAGTCACTAGAACATTCTGTATACCTCCCCCCCCCCCTTGGTCCTGCTGGGAGCCCGTGCAGGGCTGCCACAGGGCCCCATCTGATTCGGCCACACCTGCTCCCTCTAGAAGCGTCCTTGGTCAGGTCGCAGCAGGTGCCAGCCGCACTGGTTCTGGCCAGCCTGGCCAGTCACCGAGGCACAAACGGTCCTGGCCACTGATCACCCGGCACCTGGGTCTTGGCTTCCTCCCCAGCCCAAGCCCCGCCATTGCCTGGAGGCCTTCCGAGTGAAGCCCTGTGGCACCTGGCCTGGCCCTGCTCTGCTCAGGGAGCTTTCCTCTACTCCACTCAGCTGTCTGTGTGTTCCCATCACGAGTGATGTGTGTTCACTGCACATCACGCTTGTGTATGTAAGCTGTTGACACAGCCTCCTCTCCTGGCTCGCTTGCTGCATTTTCCCATGGTTGTCATTCTTTGCTTTCATGGGAGCCTCTGGCCAGTGGTCTTTCCTCTTTCTCTCCATTCATCAGCTCCTGACTCCACCCTACGCGACAGTCTTCCCCAAAACGTAGGCGTCGCCTCATTTCTCTCTAGGACATTGGGTGTTACTCTACCTTATTGACCTTCATTTCTTTAACTCTGGAACAATGGTAACAGGCAACCCATTAAAAAGTTTGAACGAAAATCCAATGAAAAAAATAAAAATTTAAGAGTCCATTGTAATACTTGACCCCAAATAGGTGATTAATCACTGCTGCTTCCTTTTTTTTTTTTAAAGAAAATTTTATTGATTTTTAGAGAGAGAGAGAAACATTGATGTGAGAGTGAAACCTTGATCAGCTGCCTCCTGCACACCCCTACTGGGGATTGAGCCAGTAACCAGGGCATGTGCCCTGACCGAGAATTGAACCAGCAACCTTTTGGTGCAGGGGATGATGCCTAACCCACTGAGCCACACCAGCCAGGGCTAGTGTTTATTCTGATTAAAGACTAACCTGCATACTTCAGTATCAGCTAAGAGGATGGCGAGGTTGACATTCCACTGTGGGCCCTGAGGAACTTGGAGGAGACTCTTCCTAAAAGGGAACCTCTGTGGGGTGGACCAAGGGGTTTTCATAGGTTTCATAGGTCAAACGTTGGGGTTGTGAGTGAAGGAACTTGGAGATCGCCATGCCCTGGGAGTCTCGGCGTAGTAGGCATGCTGGCACTCAGCAGTAAGTCACGTTCACAAGTGACAGTGAGTCACTGAGGGAAAACGAAATTACAGTGTGGAGAGGCTGCTGAGATAAGGCAGGGAGGATAACTCTTAAAATAAGTCCCATCAGAAGTCGCTGCAATTAAATATGAAAGTATTTGCTGTTCTGAGGATTTGGTATACGTTTTCTGACAAGCTGATTTCTGGGTACATCATCACACTGAGTTCTGACTGCAGGGTGGGGGACGGGACTGGGGTGTGGTGAAACCGTGTTGGTTTTACATCAGAATATAAAATGCACTGGAGAATAAATTGCCTTTTTGTAGTCTGTTTAAAGGAAATATTTAAAGATCAGATTATCCTTGGAATCTTGTGCCCAGGCTAGCAAAGCAAGCTCAGGACTTAACGTGCCAGCCTGTGCCGGCCCTTCCGCAGAATAAAATGAATATTAATACAATTGTTTCTGAGTAACAGGATGAGATTTCCTTGTGCGCTGTTTCCGCTCTTCTTTTCAAAAGCCTGTGGAGACTGGAAACAACAACAAAAAAGGTCAGAAATCCTCTTTCAGTGACAGGTTGGGTTGAAATCTGTGGTGTAGTGCAGGTGAGGGGGGAAGCTCTTTCTAAGCACCTACTACGTGCTAGTGACCATAGTCAGTACTTTCCCTGGAGCTAAATTTATTCATTCTCGGTGCAGAGTTCTTGCTAGCCCTCTTTAATGCTGAGAGGACCGAGGCACAGGGAGGGGAAATGATTTGCTTACAGTCCCACAGCCAGCAATAGTGAAAGCCTTGCCCTAGCCCCGTGGTCGGCAAACTGCGGCTCGCGAGCCACATGCGGCTCTTTGGCCCCTTGAGTGTGGCTCTTCCACAAAATACCACGGCCTGGGTGAGTCTATTTGAAGAAGTGGCGTTAGAAGAAGTTTAAGTTTAAAAAATTTGGCTCTCAAAAGAAATTTCAATTGTTGTACTGTTGATATTTGGCTCTGTTGACTAATGAGTTTGCCGACCACTGTCCTAGCTAGTTTTGCTCAGTAGCTAGAGCGTCAGCCTGTGGACTGAAGGGTCCCGGATTCGATTCCGGTCAAGGGCACATGCCCGGGGTTGCGGGTTCGATCCCCAGTTGGGGGCATTCAGGAGGCAGCCGATCAATGATTCTCTCTCATCATTAGTGTTTCTATCTCTCTCTCCCTCTCCCTTCCTCTCTGAAATCAATAAAAATATATTTAAAAAAAAAGAGTGGAAGCCTGAACCTGACCACAAATCGGTGTGATCCCCACATGTCTTCCTTCTCAGCTGCCCTGTAGATGCCCCTTGGGAAGGGCATTTAAACCTCAGCTATTGCTCATAAAACAAACAAAAACCATATTCAAAAACCATTCCATCAAAGCACGTGGCTTCTCACCACTCAGCTGTGTGGATCTGGGGATTGAGCCTGCAACCCGGGCATGCGCCCTGACCGGGAATTGAACTGAGACCTCCTGGTTCATAGGCTGACACCACCACGGAGCCACGCTGGCCTTTGTGAAGTGTGCAGAACACGCCTCTCCCAAGGCTGTTTGTGGAGATGCCATCACCGGGGCTCGGTCCTGGCTGCCCGAGCTCATTCTGTCCCTAGCTTTATGCATGTTGATTGACATAGTGCTTGGACTGAATTCAAAGGATAAAGTTACGATTGAATAGAAAGGTCCTCTCTCTCTCTCTCTCTCTCTCTCTCTCTCTCTCTCTCTCTCTCTCTCTCTCTCTCTCTCTCCCGCACTCCCCCTCCCCCAGGTGTTGGTAAGTAATGAAAGGAATAACGCAAAACTAACTACCAGTTGGTCAAGGACAGTCTCCCCTTGTTAGTTTTCACTGCTGTTTGTTAATTGCGCTGACCTCCTGGCTGTGTGCTTGGGCATTCCCGCGGGTGTTCTCCTGGGCTCCTATAGCTGCCTTCAGTACCCAGAGTCTTTAGAAAACGGCTTTAAAAGACATCAGGCTGCATCTGGTCAAGCCATGGCTTTGATTCTTTGGAGTATTGTTCCCATTTCAGAAGCATTTAGAAAGGAAATGGCCCTAGGATTTGGAACGCTCTGGTACGCGTGTTTCCATGTAGAATAGGGGATCTGTAGGGGCAAGAGCAGGGGCTGTACCCTAGAGGGGGTATAAGGTGTCCCAGGGGTACTATGCATCACCCTTTAGGCACCGTGGATCCTTGAAAGAGTTTTAAGCATGTAAACAAGAGTGCTAGAGGAATGGAAACCTCCCGCTACAGGACAGCAAGAAGAGCTTCACCTACAAACCGCCTTGCAGTGTTGACACGTGTCAGGTTCTGTACATCCTGTAGGGATGTTGTTGGAACAGAAATTCTGTTATGAAAACGTTCACTCACCCAGAAGAGTTGGGAAAAAAAGGCATGACACATACCTACAATTCCACACCTAGATTCAGCCGCCGTTAGCATTTTGGAATATTTGCCTTTCTGCATATGACTGCATGCATATTTTTCTAAATCGCTGGAAAATACGTTGCAGAGTTCAAGACAATCCAATCCAAATGTTTCATCACGCTCAGCCAGGAGAAGCTAGTCTTTAGTGTGACTCCAGGAGCGATGTCGCAGTGAAGAAAATGAAAAAAATATTCCATAGCACCTCTGCTCCTTGTAAAAAAGAAGGTAGTCTATTTGTGTGAGTTTATTTCTGGGTTTTATGTTTTATTCCATTGATCCATTTGTCTATTTTCCCCCGCCCCCCACCGATACTACACTCTCCTTAGCTTTATAATAAGTGTTGAAGTCGGGTAGTGTGAGTCCTCCAACTCTGTTTTTCTATAATACCATGTGGGCTAGTCTGTATTTTTTGCCTATCCATATGAACTTTAGGATCAGCTTGTAAATATCCATAAAATAACTTGATAGGATTTTGATTGGGATTGAATCTGTAGATCAAGTTGGGAAGAATTGATATATTGACAATGTTAATTGAGTCTTCCTATCCATGAACATGGATTATCTCTCCATGTAGTTAGTTCTTTGATTTCTTTCATCGCAGTTTTGTGCTTTTTCTCATATAGATCTTGCATACGTTTTGTTAGATTTGTGCCTCTGTGTTTCATTTCTTGGGTGCTGTTGTTTTATGGAAAATGCACAAATGGCCTGGTAGGCAGAGAGGAATGGGGATGTTTGATAGTCAGTTGCTGGATGAAAGTCTAAATTTGAAATGAGCAAAGTGTTTTAAGGGTAACAGAATAAAATTTGAGGTCCCTTAGGACACACAGATGTGAGCTAGAAATAGCCTGCCTGGCTATTTTGGATAAAGAGTAAAGACTTACATAGCCTGGCTATTGAAAAAGAAGAATTGCGCGCGCATGCGCGCGCGCGCACACACACACACACACCAGTTAATGAAAGCATTTGATCCAACGCAGAGAGCATGGCACCTCTCACTGGATGCCAGCAAGCTGCCCCCCAAAGTTTGCCCTGAAATTTGCAGAGCTGCTGGACATGTCTTAGCCCAGGCCCTCAAATTCCCTTTTCCAACCCTCCACCCAGAATACTGACTATTTGAGAGTACAAGCCCGTTATCTTATAAAAACTCCCACGTGCTGGAGTTTTCTGGTTGATTTCTCATAACGCCACTTCCCTTGGTGCTCTGCCCCCTGTATTTCAGAAACTCCAGGCAATAGTGTCCCATGGAACTTCCTGTGGTGAAACTGTCCGATGGTGAATTCCGATGGTGAATTCCTATGGTGAATTGTCCAGTGCGGTCACCATTGCCACAGGTGATCACTGAGCCTTTGAAATGTGACTGGTGCAACTAAGGAAACAGGCTCCCCTTTTCTTCAATAACTTAAATGGGAGGAACCACGTGTGTCTCATGGCACTGCTTTTGGCCCAGATCTAGCGGCTCGAATCAATTCAGCTTTAGTATTTCAGGGAACGCCTCGGGGATGTTTAAATGTGTTTTGCAGCTTTAAAGGTTTGGGCTCTCCTGGCCTCAGGTGCACACGAGGGTTACCTTGATGTGCACTCGGACACGGTGGCATCTAATGACCCACCGGCCACGTTTTGCAGGGTCTTGTGCAGGCGAACAGCATAGGCCCAATGGAGGTTCTGATAAATGGGGACTGTTGGGGGAGGCAAGGATGACAGAACTTTGCCGGCCAAGGACTGATTCAGGACCGCCTCCTGAGCGAGGAGATGGATTACTGGAAAATGTCACCACATTTCGTCTGGCGTCTGCCTCTTCTCCCCACTTTATCACACCTCCTGAACACACATCTCCACGGATAATAGACGGCGTCTCGCCGAGGACACATGGCCTGCTCCTGAATCATCGGAGCCAGCGTATGTGACTGTGCCACACCATCTTACTAAGGGAAGAAACACACTTAGCTACAGCGATGGATGCAGAAACCATGTTCTCTCGTCGGCTGAACTAGCCACAAACTAAACAGAACACCCCAGCCCTCCATCCAGGTACTGAGTAGCTTTCAACCCAGAAAGATTTCCTTCTTCTTTGTATTGATTTGAGAGAGAGAGGAAGGAAGGGAGAGAGAGACAAACACCAATTTGAGAGAAAAAGCATCAATTGGTTGCCTCTCGTTAGCACCCTGAACATACCTGGGTATGCGCTCTGACCAGGAATCGAACCTGGGACCCTTTGGGTCGCACGGGATGATGCTCCAACCAGCTGAGCCACCGGCCAGGTCGCGAACATTTCTTATCAGCCCGTCTCCTAGCATTGGCATAAATACATCCACCCGTTACCTCCCCAGCTGAAAGACAGCGTCACTGTGGTTTTAGATTTTTAATTCCGCTGCGGAGGCATTCACTTCTCCAGCAAACATCGGTGGGCAGAGCACATTATCCAGTGGGCGTTCTGGGGGCTCCGACCCCTCTGCGCACCCCACCTGAACCCGACACTCTCCCGCCCACAGGACCACTTGGCCTTTCTTGGGCGGTATTCCTACTCCCAGGCCTTTTCTAACTGCACTCCAGGCTCGCTCCACACTCAGCCCGCACCTGACCCACTTCTCTCTCCTGACCGAGATTCTGACCCGCGCTCTAACTGGGTCACAGTGCAGCTGTGTCGCTCCCGGGACCTGTGTTGGTGTGTTGGTTTCAGTGCCAGAGGAGAGGTGTGGAGAGCTGGGGCCGGTCTTCCCCTGGACTCGCAGGGCTTTGCTCCTAGGAGTCCGGGAACATAGGGCTGGGCAGGGGCCAGTGGCCAGGCCTGGCTCCTGGGGGAGAGCAGAGAGCGTGGAGGTTTGCAGAACTGAGCCCGGAACTCTGCTGTCCGCGTGCGGCTTCCTTAAGGGGAGAGTGCGGGCGGGGGCACAGGGCTCCGCAGAGTGGAATGAAGATTTCACGTGCTGGTGGGTAGAGGGTGAGAGAGTTGTTCAGAGAGGCAGCTCGACAGAGCGGACGAGCAAGGTATCTGTGGACGTGGGCGGCCCCGAGTTGCCCTGGCAGCCTGTCCCTCGCCTTGTCATCTATGGAAAAGGCATTGCCCCGTGGAGCCCCTTACTTCACCTGTGGATTGGGGTAGGCTGACCCCTCCGGGAAGGTGAAGTTCACAGGAGATGGTGTGTCTGAAGGAGCCCAGAATGCCCACCAGGAAGGGGCAGAAGGGGGAGCCACACGGAGATTTGGGGCGTAGGATTCTGACAGAGACAGCCAGTGAATGCCCCTCCCTTCCCCCACCCCCGGTCCCTCCCCACATCTGGGCCTGCTGATCCTTCTCCTCCCCTCCTCCCATGCACAACCTGACAGCCAGCTCTCCCACAGCAGCCTCTAATTGTCTTAATTGCATAATTGCCCTCGAGCCTGGGATTCCAGCTTGTTGCTGCTTCTCATTAATTGTTCTTTAGTTTAAACAGTGAGAACAGCCATCATTTCCCCAGCTTCTGAATGTACCCTGCTCTGGCTGAAGTGTTAATGCCATGGCCAGGGCACAGGGAGAGGCGGCTCTGTCCCTTTAAGGGCCTCGGTCCAGGCCCGCAGTGGGGTGAGATGTGGCCTGGGCACTTCATGTGAAGTTACAGCGCCATGGGTGCGTTTTCTCTCACACTTGTTTTTCTAGCCTCTGGGCAGCAGGCCCGCTGCGTCCCGCCCGAGGACCACGGTGGCGAGGATGGCAGAGCACCCTGAAATCCTCCCGCTCGGGTTTTTTCCATCTCCCACCGCACTGCAGCGTGGGGAGCCTCTCTCCTCCCCCCTTGTTTAGCTCATTCCCTGCCCCCCTGAATTCCAAGGCCAAGTCTTCATGGATCAGGGTGTCCCATCCAAAAATGTATACACACACTTTAAATGATGGTAGAGTCCGTGTTTATTCACATACAGTTCATTTTTCAAAATTTAAAGGAATCTAGAGAAATGAATCATTTTTTCGGTTGGTGCCTGTTTTCAAATTGAAGACTGTTCTGGCCCAGGCCCTGCTGATAATGCGAAGCAGTGGAACCGCAAACATCAAGAATCATTTCGTGCTATATCTGTGCGCCCCTGATTCGTCGACTGTTGCTGGTTTTGTACTGTAAACTTTATCTTTTATGCATCTCCATAAAAAAGTCTAGTGGATAAATTTTCATTGTTCAAAGCTTAGTCTGGCTTCACCCATTATTTCAAATCAGACCTGAAAAGGAGTGAGAATTAAGTGAGGTAGCTGTTAGAGTGTCTGCATTTTTTGGGGGGGACACTCCGTGTCCTAAAAAGATGTATACCCCCTGTGAGTGATTATAAAGGCAGTGTTTGTACTTCAACTGCGTTGTTAAACTTCCAGCAGCATTTTAGGATGAGTTTCCTTTGTTCAATGCTTCGTCTGGCTGGAAAAAAAAAGAAACATCAATTGAGCTATCCACTGTTAACGTGTGTACATGTTTTGGGGACACCCTGTATTTGGGGGACAATGGAAGCACCTGGTCTGTGGGCATCCCTGAGGCCAGAGGGCTCAAAGGTGCCCCCGGACTTCTTGTTCCGAAGGGCCCAGGGGTTCCCCGGTCTTGGCATGGAGTGCCCAAGGGACAGGCTTTGAGAAGTCCTTCTCTGGAGTCTGGACCTGAGAGGGGGGCTCTTTTATGAGACACCCTAGGAACTGGACATGGCAGACGGGAGATATCCCCCCGCCTCAGGAGGAGGCAGAGCCCGTCCTGAGCATCACCCGCCCTGCCCCCACATTCACCTGGTTGACTTTTGCTCAGTGACATCTTAACTATCATGCTGTCCTCCATACTGAACGGCAGCCCTCCAGAGGGCAAGGATGGTGGCCACCTGACCTCGTTCTTACCTGTATATATACTAGTAGCTCTCCGCACAAATCCGTGCACCGGTAGCTCTCCGCGGGGCCTGGCCGCTCCGCGCCCGCTGTCCAGAGGCTCTCCGTGGCCCAGAGCCCATCCGCGGTCGGGCGCAGAACGCTTGCCTCATTGCTGCAGCAACAAAGCAAGCATTCTGCCAGGCTGCTCATGCGCCCGCTCTCAGCGGCCTCCCCCCTGGGACTGGGGCACTCCGGCGGGGCTGAGAGGACTGGGCGCTGCCATCTTGTGGCTATGGGTACTGCCATCTTTGTGATGGAGTGATGGTTAATTTGCATATTACCCTTTTATTAGCTAGGCTAGTGGTCGGCAAACCGCGGCTCGCAAGCCACATGCAACTCGCGAGCTGTGGTTTGCCGCTCTGTTGACTAATGAGTTTGCCGACCACTGGACTAGACTAGATGTTACCGTGTAGTTGGAAGCTGTGAGGATTAGGCAATTGTGGCATATTGTGTGCAGAGGTAAAGGGTAGTATATGAGTTTGCTGACCACTGAGCTAGGATATATATATATATATGTGTGTGTGTATGTATGTGTGTGTGTGTGTGTGTGTGTATATATATATATATATATATATATATATATATATATATAGTGATTTCAGGATTTCAGAGATGAAGGGAGAGGGAGAGAGAGAAATATCAATGATCAGAAAGAATTATCGATGGGCTGCCTCCTGCACACCCCACACTGGGGATGGAGCCCACAACCCGGGCCTGTGCCCTGACTGGGAATCAAACAGTGACCTCCTGGTTCATAGGTTGATGCTCAACCACTGATGCTCGGCCACGCCGGTTGGGCTCATCATCCCCATTTCACGTGGAGGAGCCGACGCGCAGACCACGTGACTGGGAGGTGGGGGGGCTGGGGTTCTTGCTGCCCCTCTCTGGGGCAGCTTCAGAACTTCTTAGAACAGAGGCCTCTGCCTCCTGCCCTCTGCCCTCCTGCCCTCTGCCCTCTGCCCTCTGCCCTCCACCCTCCACCCTCCATCCTCCATCCTCCTGCAACCCTCTCTCACCTCTGGAGTCGCTGATGCATCTGTTTCAGCCTGTCCTGACTCCACTGCCTTCTCTCCTCCCCTCGCCTCCCCGTATGCTCCTGCCTTCAGTTACTGGTACTTGCCCCTGGGCCTCTTCGCCCCATTGGATCTGAGGGAACTTGAAGGTGTGAGCTTCTCTTTTCCATCTCCTGCTTCCCACCTCCTGGGCCACGGGACCTGCTGAGCACGTAGCCAATAGGGGCCTGTGGACCCGAAGCCTCGGAGCAGAGGCGGCTCTGGGACGTGGTCTTGGCGATCCTCGGCTTTGTTCTTAACACCGGGTAGGGGCTTGTGGGCCGGCGTCACAGAGGACATGAGAGTTATTTGCTTTGGTAAACAATTTACTGTCGTGTCTTATGCTCTCAATTATTTAAAAAAATGAAACGGACCTGACCCCGGGGAGCCCAGACCTGGGGGGCCCCTGGAGAGGCTACGGGTGGCACGCTCGGCCAGGTCACCCGGGGACAGAGGTTGTCTGATTGGGGCCCACCCAGGTGCGCTCTGGTCCTCCTCTTGTTTCTGAAGCTTGACCCGCCTCATTTCCCGACATGTCATGCTGGCGCTCGGTAGACGGATAATGCTCTAGAATGTTCTTTCTCATACTTACGAAAAGGCACCAACTCCCTGTTTTTCAAATGAAGCTGAACCAGAAAGATCCCGTATAGAAGTGGACGAGAGGAGAGCTACTTGGGTTGAGTGATGGTTGTGGGTCCGAGCCTCCATGGCTGCCCTGGCTTCCACGCTGCCCACCCCTCCCTGGCCCTGGGCAGCGCACCAGCCCCCGGCTCCCGAGGCAGGTTTAGCTCACAGCTCACAGCTCTAGTGCGTTTCCCACTCGCCCTGCAGAGATGTGCTCAGCAGGAAACGGCGTCCTGCAGATGGCATGGCTCTGGCAGAACCCTGGGGCCTAGTCCCCACCTCGCCAAGCCTTGCAAGAACTTGGCTGTCGCTTGCTCTACCAAACAGGGACGCCTTCTGCAAAGCTGCTCAGCCACAGAGAAGCGCAAAGAGCCGCAGAGAAATGTGTGTTGTCCCCAAACCACCTTTGGTCCATGCAAAAGGGGAGATCGTGGAAAGGAAAGAAATCATTGAATTATTGCATGTGCATGACTTCTTTGTTTCTGGAAGTGTTTATGTTGGATGGAGTTGTTGTCGTTATTATTATTATCATTATTATTATATGTTGTATCTTCTGAGCCAGCCTTGGCTAATTGGCTCAGCTGGCTGTGATCCTGACTCGGGTTCTGAGAGGAGACCAGCCGTCGGTGATGGTGTGTGTCGTCAGGACAGGGTGACGGCCCCATGAGTCACGCTGCGCCAGGTGGGTGGTGATCAGCCACAGTCTCCCCCCGGTGGTTGACCACAGCGGGGAGCAGGTCATCGTTGCTGAGTGTGTGCTGGCTTTGAGCAGAACCAGGGACCGTGGGGTGTGACCACGGCTGACAGAGGGAGTCAGGCTGGGCTGTGGGCCCTGCAGGGACCGAGGCTTTCGCTCTCTGGGTGTCATCATTTTTTAAACAGAGTTGTCCTACTCGTTTCATGGGGCTCTCGTGTAACGGACCTCACAAGGGTCCTCAGTCTGCAGAATGGGGTATTTGTTAACATGCCATTTGCATGCCTTGACATGCACTCAGAAACCAAGCGCGAGGCCCGTGGGGGTCCCGAGGCCACCTGTGCCTGATGTTCCTGGCGATTTCCTGAGTGTATGTATACTCTACCTTTATCATGTCATGTCGCTGCTCAATTCCCTGCGTTAGTTCCCCCTGCGGGACGTCATAGCCGCTCTTCATTGAACGTCATAGCATCCCCTCACTGAACAGAAAGCCACCCCCTGGATCTGGTTTCATTTCCCTTTTTACAGACAGAATTGCTCTCCCGGAGGGTGAGTGTTTCCTCGGGGAACAAGGACCCACCCCTGCACCTGGCTCCCTCTGTGGCTCACGGCCAGCACTAATGCCCTGCAGATCTGAGCAGCCCAGGAGCGCCAGCAGGGCGCCGCCAGCCTGAGGAGCAGTGCACTTGACTGGCGGCGGCTTTCCCTGTCACTCACGGAACCAGCCTGCAGATAACTAGTTCCTCAGACTCACACAGAGGGATCAACTCTGTTTTTCAGATGAGGTTCTTTGCCATCTTTAGCGTGGGCGTGTTGCCTCATGGTCGCAATGTGATGACCACAGCTCCGGCCGTCACATCTGTGTTCAAGGAAGAAAGAAAAGGGGAGTGCAGCCCCCTGCTCTTCACTTCCCTTGTCTGTCCCGTTATGAAAACAACCAAAAATCCCTCCACAAGCTTTCTAGAATATTTGCCCTTTATTTTCCTTGGCCAGTGCAGGGTCACATGGCGATTTTAACTAGAGGGAAGGCGGGGAGGTGAGTGACTATCTGTCTTTCTCTCCAGCCTTTAGGGTCAGAGGCAGGTGTGGGAGGAGGAGACTGGGAACGAGGAGTCCTCGGGTCATGCAGCCAGCGCACCTGCCACACTTGGGTTGACACCGTGTCGGTGTGAACTCCTTCCACGACTTTCACCAGGACCCTCTCTCCCCTCCTCCCCACCCTTCCAGGTGGGTGTGTTTCACGCTCTAGGCTCCTATTTTGGAAGGAAGATGCCAGCTTCCGGGGCTGTGGGCACCTGGGCAGAGCAGTGTGGCACTGGCTTGCATCTCAGGGGCTCAAAGCCCGAGAGCCCAGGGAATCGCCCAGGCCTGGCTCCCCCACTCTCTCTGCCTCTGAGCTAACTGTGCCCCTGGTCTGTGCCGCAGGGCCCCCACCTGTGGGACTGAGGGGAGGCCCCTGCCTCCCTCGCAGCGGCTGTGAGGACGGAGAGATGCAGAGTGGCGTGTCATGGCTCAGCGCGGCTCCCACAGCCAGCGCGTCGCTGCAGGGGAGGCGGGGAAACAACAGTCATGGAGAGGATGCTCACGGGAGCCCAGCTCAGATCCGAGCTGCTTCTGCATGAATCCCACCAGGTCCTCTCCGCAGGGGCGGCAGGAGGAGGCCCTGTTACTACGTGCACCTCTCCGCGGAGCGTGCAGAGCAACTCCCTCGGGGCCTGGGGTCCAACCAGGCTGGTGGCACCGGGGCCACGTGTTCCAGTGACTGGGACGTGCAGAGGGAGCCCAGTGTGTCTCGTTCCCTCTCCCTGTGCAGTTTACATCCTGGGAAAGCTTCCTGTTTGTTCCTTTCATTGTCTTTCCCATCTCCATTGTGTTGTGTTCTCCCCGAAGCTCCCCGGGAGGCTTTCCCTGACCCTTCCTTCCTTTCATCTTCCACCTCAGAGAGGCCAGAGGGAAGGATCCGGGAAGGGAGGGCTCAGGCCTACCCATCCCGTCTCTCTTCATTTGAGGCGGCGGATCAAGGGCGAGCGTGACGCCCGGACCTTGGCTTTCGCTCTCAGAGCACGAGATCCTTTTCATCTTCTCTCTGATGCGGAAGCCTGGGCTTCTGAGGGTTCGGGGAAGATGGGAAGCGCCTTTCGGAGTCTATTCTAGTGAAGATGGAGGCTGGGCACAGGAAGATGATCTTGCTTTCCTAGCGGGATGCCCCATCTTCCCTAGGAGCCGGTGGGAGGGCTCAGGAAATGCGGAGAAACCCACTCCGACCTTGAGGACGGGCTGCCCACGTGGGTGCTAGAGAATGCCTTCTCCCTGGGCTGGCACTTGGGTTCAATAACAGCCGCCAACCAGACAGCGAACCCCTTGTCCTCCTGGTGCCTTTCTCCAGACGCCTTGTACCCACGTCAGAAATGCACTTGGTTTTGGCAAAGTGTAAGCCGGCAGCTCCGAGATGCAGAGGCTCAGGACCAGGACCTGGCTTTCGGGATCGCGATTCGCGTTCGATCATTTTGATGACGTGTGTGTGGGCACAATCAGAGCATTTCAACTACGTGTCCGATGATACCCATGAGGGCCCACAATACAAATCTGGAGATTTTCATGGTTTGTGGCTTTGGGGGGATTTTGTAGCTCAAACCAAAACATAAGGGAGACCCACTGAATCCCGGCTTTAATCCAGATCCATTTTATGTGTGAGATGACATGGTGGTTGACTCATTGACTCATTCTTTCAACATGTATTTACTGAGCACCTACTATGTGCCGCATAATGTTTTGTCCTCACACTTCTGAGTAGATCATTCATTTCCCTCATTTTCTAGAGATAGAAATGGAGGCTCGGAGATGTCACTGTCAAGGCCAAACAGCCTGTCACGTTGCAGAGTTGGCAGATGGATAGGCATTTCTCACGCCAGAGCCTGCCCACAGCACCCCCTTTTTGGCCTCCCCAGCCTGATGTAGCCCACACGACAGTTATTCCCATCATGAATTATGGATTAAGCTGGATACTCAGAGACTATATATCCACAGCAGCGACACCCCCTTAATTATTTCCTGTCTCTTTCCATTCCTTCATTCATCCATCCAGCCATCCACCCACCCACCCACCTACGCATCCATTCACAAAGAGAGCCATGCCAGCAGGGAGAAGCAGAGTCCAAAGTTAGAAGTAGTTGGTCTATTGGACTTGCATGTTTTTGTCTTCCTCAGTTCCTCATCTATGAAATGGGAATTATTACAGCGACAATGATAGCCTCCTTGTTAGGCTCTTATGAAGGTTAAATGAGGTGATGCGTTGAAAGTCGTTAGACCATGTAAAGCTCTGGCCCTTGGCGATTATCATGATATCATTACTATGTATTATTATTATAATCTCACATGTGTGTCTGGAACTTATGAAGAGAGGTCGTCAGGCCAAGGACATGGAACTTACAGACCAGGAGACCCTGGTTAGTTTAGGACTTGGGTGACAGTTGTGCGGAATGTGGGTCCAAATGTAGCTTTCATTTCTCTGGTCCTGGTCAGAGATTGTGCTGAGCCAACAAGGCAGAACCAGAATCACTTCCCAGGGACACATTTAACCTCCAAAGCCCTTGGGAGGGACCCGTGGAGTAAAAGCATTGTGTTTGTCCGATTCGAAGCAATCTTACTTCTGCATTAAAATAGGTCCCCCCGGACTTCTTCCTGCCGAAGGTCACACAGTCGCTCCTCGCTCCCTCACTTCCCCCTGAGCGGATGGGACAGATCATTCCATGAAGCCGAGCCTCCATTCTCTCAGACATCACCACTCGGTGCTCACCTGGTGTCTTAGGGTCTCAGTGAGATAATTCCTTTACTCAGCTCGTTTACAGAAGGCCTACTACCTGCCAGGCCATGGGCTGCAGGCCGTGATGCAAAGCTGAGCAGTAGTGGGCAGAGTCCTTGTCCTTTTGAAATCGAAGCCCAGTGAGGAACATGAGTTGTACATGGGAACTGTATCAGGGAGCCTGGCACATAGTAGGTCCCCAGGAGTGCGCCATTCTCTCTACAGCTTGCGAGTTCTGTGAGCCACGCCAGCATTGGCCAGAGCCTTCTCCATGAACCTCAACTACATCTATGGCTGCGCAGGGTTTTGGTTGGTTGGTTGGTTGGTTGGTTGGTTGGTTGGTTGGCTACATGTTGAGCAAAAGAGGAAGGAAGGATGCCAAGGTCCCCCTCGTACTTTTGGTTCTGTGCTGTGCTCGGCAATGTCGAGGCAGCAGACTTCTCTCTTGTTGTTTCCATGTTTGTCACTGTTTCGGTGATTGTCGCCAATTCTCTCCCCAACCAGAGGGTTTGAGCTCCACTACCCTGTCCCCGAGTCCGGGTGGAGTAAATACGTAATGCATTACTTGGAGCAGTTTTGAAAATAAACATGCCTGGGTTGATTAGTTCGCCGTTGTATCTGTGCGTCCTGCCTCCCAGGTGCGATGGAGGAGTTCAGAAGGTCATTCTTTTGGTTTGGCTTTCATTTCCGCATCTTGATCCTTGTAGTAAAAGGTGCTGACACTTGAGTGCCCCCTTCCCCCCCCCCCCCTGCAGCACTGAATTCACACACAAACTCACGTTTCCTAGCTCCTTGGAGAACTGTTTTTTTGGAAATAGTATGAGTAAAACAATTTTAAAAGATTATTTGAGTCAGAGAGACTAAATCTCAAATTCTGTCTCAGCCACCAGCTCTGGAGCAGCTGCTTCCAGTCCCATGACTTGGGGTCGACCAGATGTCCGTCACTCAGAGGCGATAAGAGACACGGCTCTTACTGCCTGGTAGACCATGAGCCGTATTCCCACCTCACACAGCCACACACACACACACACACACACACACACACACACACACATACATTGCTGTCTGCAGGGAGGGCCTGGTCGGGTCATTCTGTTTCCCTAAATGCAAGACTCAGGCAGCATCCGACTCCCACGGGAAGCTACTGTCCAGCAGTAACCCACCCTCAGGTTAGACCATGAGTTGACACAGGCATGTCCTACCGGAACCATGGCCTGGCCCTCTCGGACTAGTCAGTGGCAGTGCATTAACATCAATCCATTTCCAAAACTCCATTGCCGTCCTTCCCTTATCGAATCTCAGAGCCCACAGCAGCGATCAGCCCGTCCCCCGGGAGCTGGGACTCTGCTGCACGGTGAGGCCCTTGGACACAAGACTGTTTGCTGGGGATTCATTACTCAGGGGAGTTGGAGAATTGAAGAGCTATTACTTTTTACATTCTGAGTCGGTGGAGTGCCGGGCATAATGTCCTGGCTACCCTCCAGAATCACTTCATTCCGATTGTTTCTCTCTCTCCTCGTTTTATTTTTTTTGTCTTTGGTGGTGGAGGTTAGGGGAGGATAACATGGTGGATAAATATATTGAGTCTCCATTGCAAAGAAGAACCTGAATCCCAGCTGCACACAATCACGTGGCATTTCAAAACCCATTGAAAGGGGATGGCCAATAGCATCTCCATGAGGGATGTTGTGTGCACCTGCACATAGTAGGTGGTCAGTAAATATGTGTTAAGAAAATGAAATGTTAAACATAGACACACACATGCATACACACAGTGACCCATAAAGAGGTCCTAGGACAGTGTCTGGCATGCAGCAGATAACGCGTGCATTCCTAGTCTCAGGAGAGGCCCTGCCATCCCGATGGCTGATGTGCTTTGTGGCCCACACCGTCCCTCGGGGGGTGGTGTAGCTGGAGCACACGAATGTGTACCCAGCAGAGGAGTTAGGGTTAAACTAGAGAGAGTAGCCGCGAAGCACCCAGGAGAGTCTCAGGCACAGAGAGTGCCTGAACCAAAGCAAGTCCTTCCCCTTTCTGTTAAGTACGGGCACAGCACCCATGCACAGGATCGGGGATCCTTGATGACATCCCATCACAGGGAAGCCCCCGTGCTCCCTTTCCCCATAGGATGTTCCCTTCTAACGTCGCATGGCTTTTCCTTTAGGGATGAAGGTGAGCCTGTGCGTTGAGGCCACACAGCACGGTGGGACTGGAGTGGGACTCGGGATCGGGAAAGCCAAGGCTCACCCCCGATGGCACCGTCCGTGACTGGTTACTTACCCCTCCGGCCTCCTTTATTGCCCTCTGTGCTGTGGGCTTCCCGCATGCAGACCGCACGGGGCCACTGTGACATGACAGTGGACCATCCATGGGACGGGGCTGTGTGACCTGGAAAAATAGCATCTCTGTGCTGGCCCTCAACAGCGACGTCCATGGATACGCGCTCGGGACACGCTGCCTGGTGGAGCTCCCCGTGGACAGATGGAAGCCTTCCAGGGCGCATGGAATGATCTCATTTCCATGAAAGCTAGTTGAGGTCTGTGTTCTGTGAAGGCTGATGGTCCGGGGAGACGGCCCGAGTCAAGCGAATGTGAAAGCCACTTGTTTTCTCAGGTACCAATCCAATTAGTGAACAGAGGTCCCCTCCATCGCTGGTGACCTGTTTGCATGGTGACCTCTCCCGCCCGCCCACGAAGTCTCTGTGGCAATGACGGGGGAAGAGTATCATTCCATTGGAAGAGATGAGATGCTCATGAGTCAGATGCTGCTCTCAGGAAGCTTGGTGTTAGTCATCGCCATTTCATCAAGAGCCGGACCAGGATGTGCTTAGGGCCGCTGTGTGCCAGGCACCGGGGAGGCACAGGCTCAAGGGAAAGAAGCCGTGGGCTTGACTTTTTTGGGGGGTGGGGTGGGGAGAAGATCTGAAGCAAAATTGTCCATGTTACAAGAGTACCTACAATTCCACATAAAGTATATATGGGGTGATGATGAGGTAGGGGGTGGGAGGGGGGAGAGAGAGAGAAATACAATTTTGAACTATATTTGTGTGTGTTGGCAATATACATCTCTGATACCTCGATCAGCTTTGGGGTGAGAAGATGAGGACAGGATGCATGAAATAAGGTATAAGATCCAAATAAAATAGTTTCAGTTGTCAATTACTTAATGTAAACTAATTATCTCTCACAAAGCGAGGATAATCTATGGTGAATGTATAGCAGAAGGTCCAAGAAAACTGGTAACTTGTTTAGGTCGATTTTAGAACCATGCCTGGAATCCAGTATGTAATTATCTATTGAGTTAGTTAATGAATTAATTAGTGGTTATGTTGCATTCTCAGTCTCTTATAGCTGGTCTATACAAATAGTTTTGTCTCCAGAAAAATGTGAACTTTCCCAAAACTACTGTCTTTATGAGATAAAAACTTTCCAACCCTATGTGATTCTTGATTTAATCTCCATTTGAAATCCAAGGGATATGCAAGATTTATAGCTAATTTTCAGTCATTATGAGCATATTTTCCATTATGTCGTCGAGCCTAGTTATAACTTGTGCTAATCCCAATATCTGGATAGCTGGATCATCCATTATCTTTCTTTTAAGAATGGGTCATGTTTTCATATTTCCTCTCACGTTGAACAGTTTTGGACTCTATCTTAGCTATTGTGAATGTTGTGTTGTAGAGACTCTAGACTCTGTAACATTCTTCTGATGAGTGTGTTTTGTTGTTGATGATGTTGTTATTTGTTGGTTTGATGTCGTGGACAATTAACTTGATTGAATTCAAACAGCAACCTTTGCCCTTTGGGCAGCACTTCGAATGTCAGTTCAGTTATTTTATCCTAAGTCCAGCTGCTTGGGGTCTGCCCCAGCCACTTGTGGTTGGGGCTCAGCCAGAGGTTTGGACAGAAGGAGGACGTGGAATGTGTGGCTTCCCTCTCTGCTTCTTTCCTCTCTTGGTTTCTCCCTCACTTTGCAGAGGTTGAAGTTGCCCTGAATTCTGTCTTCTTGTCTTTTGGGCCCAAAATACTCTAGTCTTTTATGGGCGGGGTGCCCTGTCCTGATGCTAAAGCCGTAGAAATAGGGACCAGGGTTACAACTTGAACTAGAGTTGGGAGGAATGAGCATTTAGCTGGTACTTGAAAGCACTCAAAATGCTCCTTCCTTTTACTATCTTTTACTGTATTTTCCAACCATTGTCCACATAGTTTTGCCAAGGAAGCAGAGTTCCGAGAACTCTTGGGGAATCCGCAGGATCCTGCCCCGAGCAGATGACACGTGCCTGCTGCCTCCGAGATGAGAGGTGTGGAATTGGAGGAGCTCATGACTTGAGAGCCCCTGAGTAATACTCCTCAAAGCATGTGATAATAGAACTGCGCGTCTGAATTGCCTCTTATTCTTAGGGTGTCACGGTGCTTTACAAACATGAATTGCTTGAAGCCTTTTGGGTTAATGAATGTGAGCAGATTTCCCAGGGAGCGAAGGTGCCTATTTCTGTACTTTCGGTGCTTTTCACAGGTGAGCGCACGGAGCCACCAATAAGCCCTTCACCAGTTAGCCGGCTCTGGCACGGGCACACCAACCGCCTTGCCAGATGTCACGGCTCTTCAGTCATAATGAGCACGTCAGTGACTCCGGGATCCTGGTGGTCACGTGGGAGCATTAGTACATCCATGTATCTATCGGAGGTAGGTCAGGTGTGTGCCTGGCACGTGCTCTGCGGTGATGGCGTGTTTCCTCCCAGCACCTCCATCAGCGGGCCCACCCTCCACCTGTGCTGCTGGAGGTGGGTCTGACCTTCATCTGACAGCTCAGGACACTGAGGCTCCAAGCAGCTAAGCGACTTGCCTTGGGTCTCCCGGCGGAAATAGCCAAGCTGGGATTGTAACTCCTTTATCTGACCCCTATGCCTCTATGCTTCTTCTCTGCCAACGTCATTATCCAGCGTTTCTGTGTTTCCCCCCTTTTCTTAAATTCCTGAGGAGCGTGGCACGTCCTCATCAGCAGTAAAGCTCATCCCAGACCTGCTGCCTTGCAGTAGGAGCTCAGTGTTGGCGGTTAGCGGAGATGAGGGTAGACTGTCTGGGAGTCGGAATGTGGGCGGCCTTGCCAAACAAGCCCTGGCACTTGGACTTCATCCTGCCTTGCGCCCCGTCCCGTCTGCTGGCGGTAATCTTCAGCACGCAGTGGCCCAAGGGACAAGGGAGAGGGTCCCCCGTCTTCCCCAGCACACCCCTTGGGCAGACGCTGTGGCAAACACATGGTCAAATGTTATTCTCCCCAAATCCCTCTGAGGTAGTGCTCTTCCTTCTACAGAACCAGAAACCAGCACTTAGGAGCATTAAAAGATGTCCCCCAGGTGGCACAGCCCTTAAAAAACGTCACCGGCTTGTTTAACTCCAAGTCAGGTGCCTGCGTTCTCACACTGTTGAGAAAGCCACGTCCCAATGGGCCCGAGGCCAGCCTGTCTGGACGGAGCCGGCCCTGCGTGGACACGCTGTGCAAGGCTTTTCTGTGCCAGGGGGACACATGGCTGCTGAGCTGGCGTGGAGGCTATTGCCTCTCCATCCCGGTCGTATCAGCAGAATACAGGGTGCCCTGCCCCCTGCGCCGCCCTGGCCTCGCGTGCCGGGCGGGTACGGACGGCCTTGCCCAGAGACAAGCCCGGGGTGCCCCTTGCGGTTCTGACTTCCATGTCGATCCTAGTTCTTCATGAAGCCGAGCCCCCCCTGTGGCCCTCAGTCTTGGATTCCCCGAGGTTGACGCGAAGGGGACACAGACGACACTGCCGTGTGCATTTCATGGAAGGCCACTCTCCCAGCACGGGGTCCCCTGGGGAGGCCGCAGACACGTTGACCCCTGCTGTCCACCTCAAATGCATGTGTCCCCACCCACGATTCTGTGGGTGGGCTGCGTCTCCAGTAGCACTGCCGTCACCCCTCACATCCCAGGAACAAGGCGCCTCTCGGAGGAGAGTGTGGGCTTGTCCTCCTGAGAAATGGGGGGGGCGGGGGCGAGCACACTTGCGTGATCTTTCTGCCAGTTCAGGTGCGCTGGCCTCCCCGGGAACTGTCCAGGGACCCTCTCTTCTTGTGACTCCAAGCTCCATCCATCACCAAGGACACTGCTCATGCTGTTGCCCTCCCCAGGCCCAGTCGTCGCCCCAAAGACAAGCTTTAAGCTCAGTGCTCCCTCTCCATCACATTGTGCGAAGGCGAAGGGCCCCAGCCCATCTCTTTGACAACATGGTTATTACAGAGTGGGACTCTAGCAGCCCCCTCCCCCACCCAATACAGCGGGCACTCGGGTTGTCCGGGATGGTGTCGTCCAAGGGTCAGGAAATGCAGGGCGTTAGCAGCGACTAGCCCTGGTCACCACGCCATGTGTACGGGTGCCTGGAAGTACGTGACCACTCCAGCCCCCGCCTTCATCCAGATGGCTGGAGTCGCTGCCTGGAACCCCAGGGGGGAATCAGATTGGAGGTCCCCCCGTCCAGTTTTTAAACAAAAGGCTCCCTTGTGACATCCCAAGGTCACCTTGAGAGCGGACCAGAAGGCCATGTGTGGTCTTTAACCACCTGTTTCGTTCCTTTGTGTGGGTTTATGCAGAAACGTTAGTCATGGCCCTGATTCTCAGGGAGACAGCAAGGCCGGTGAAATAGTGCAGCTGAAGAGCCACGGAACCTCCCAAACACTCTGCATAAACTGTTGATGCTGCTGTTGCATGGACAAGCAGTGTTTGATGTTGTGATGTCGTTACTGCATTTTAATAAGTGATGCAGTCGTGGTCTCACTGTGTTTGGATACAGCAGCACTGCAGAGCTAAGCAGCACTTCTGTGCGAGGATAGCACTCTAAGCTTCCCACGCTCTGGTCATCCGCCCTGACAACCAGACTCTGGTCCTGGCGGTTTGGGTCAGTGGATAGAGCATCGGCCTGTGGACTGACAGGTCCCAGGTTCAGTTCTGGTCAAGGGCACATGCCTGGGTTGCCGGGCGTGCAGGAGGCAGCCGATCAATGATGAGAATCACTAAAAGATATATTAAAAAAAAAGAAAAGAACCAGGCTTAGGTGGTAACCCCTTCCATACAGCGAGCAGGTTCGGAGATGATTGGCTTCCCAGCTGCCAGAGCAGCACCCTAAGGTGATAATAGACGACGAACCCAGCCATGTTTGGGGGAGCTCTGAATGCCATTTCCCAAAGCGACCCGGGGTGTGGACTCCCTGTGTCACATTTCTCATGCTGAGACCAGGTGGGGTGGCGCAGGAGCCCCGGAAGCATGGGGTTGGGGCCTAGCACACCTTCATTGCACCCCAAATCCGCTTCTCACTAGCTGTGTGCTTCTGGGCCAGTGAATGGCATCTGTAAGCTTCCAGTTGCTCGTCTATCAAATGGGAATGGTTACAGTGACCTTGACCCGGGAAAGGGTAGAGCAGAGTCACAGACAGGGCTCGATAGGTGTCACCTTTTAAAATTTGTTTTTATTTTTAGCTTTTCTGGTTATTCTCGTGCCCAAAGAAAAGGCAGGCTCAGAACTGAATAAGTCCAAGCGCTTGAGAAACCACATTAGATTCCTATTTAGGCAGCAATTTATTTCTTTTCTTGGGGGAAGAAAAATTATACACTTGCTTCTAAAATATGAAGAGGGTGGTTATGATTCACGCACATGATTCAGAGAGGAAGCGGGAGTTAGCACACAGCTCAGCTAGGCTCACCTAATAATACTCCGTCCTTGGACTGACGCTGGTTGGAGCTGGGGCTGGGTACCCAGAGTTGGAGCAAAGACCCCCAAGGGCAGATTGGCTGCTGCGTGGACCCGGTGTTGGAGAGGTGGCTGTCCCCTGCAGCCCACCTGCCCAGGGTGGGTGCTTCTGGGCCATCTGCAGCTCTTCCTCCCCTCCACCCACTTGGTTTCCAAGTTTGATTGATTTCTGGAATTGGTGCCTGGAGCCAGGCTTCCTCCTCTCTGCCATGGGTTCCTGCAGCAGCTCCTAACGGGTGTCCCAGCCCAAAACATCCCCCTCTCCAGCACACATGTTCTCTCTCCTTCCTGAAGAGAATTCTTCAAGCATCAGTCACCCACGCGTGCAGCTGAGAAGAAAGGCCATAGACTTGGGCAGTTGACATTTTTTCACCACGAGACCCTCAGCCACCTAGCCTTGCTGAGCGTGAGTCTTGCCGTGCCCGAAATCGAGTTGGCTGTCTACTTACGTTTCTTTTAGAGGATTAAGTGCGTATGCACTAGCTAACACAGGTCCTGGAACACAGCAGGTAATCCGTACGTGCTGTTTGCTCTCCAGTGGCTCTTCGTTGCTGGAAGAATCAGACCTGAATGTATGATCACGTTCTGGGCCTTCCGCATCTGTCCTCCTTCCGCATCTGTCCTCCTTCCACATCTGTCCTCCTTGCACATCTGTCCTCCTTCCGCATCTGTCCTCCTTCCGCATCTGTCCTCCTTCCGCATCTGTCCTCCTTCCGCATCTGCCCTCCTTCCGCATCTGCCCTCCTTCCGCATCTGTCCTCCTTCCGCATCTGTCCTCCTTCCGCATCTGCCCTCCTTCCGCATCTGTCCTTCCGCATCTGTCCTCCTTCCGCATCTGTCCTCCTTCCGCATCTGTCCTCCTTCCACATCTGTCCTCCTTGCACATCTGTCCTCCTTCCGCATCTGTCCTCCTTGCACATCTGTCCTCCTTCCGCATCTGTCCTCCTTCCGCATCTGTCCTCCTTGCACATCTGTCCTCCTTCCGCATCTGCCCTCCTTCCGCATCTGTCCTCCTTGCACATCTGTCCTCCTTCCGCATCTGTCCTCCTTCCGCATCTGTCCTCCTTGCACATCTGTCCTCCTTGCACATCTGTCCTCCTTCCGCATCTGTCCTCCTTCCGCATCTGTCCTCCTTGCACATCTGTCCTCCTTCCGCATCTGTCCTCCTTGCGCATCTGTCCTCCTTCCACATCTGTCCTCCTTCCGCATCTGTCCTCCTTCCGCATCTGCCCTCCTTCCGCATCTGCCCTCCTTCCGCATCTGTCCTCCTTGCACATCTGCCCTCCTTCCGCATCTGCCCTCCTTGCACATCTGTCCTCCTTCCGCATCTGCCCTCCTTCCGCATCTGTCCTCCTTGCACATCTGTCCTCCTTCCACATCTGTCCTCCTTCCGCATCTGTCCTCCTTCCGCATCTGTCCTCCTTGCACATCTGTCCTCCTTCCGCATCTGTCCTCCTTCCACATCTGTCCTCCTTGCACATCTGTCCTCCTTCCGCATCTGTCCTCCTTCCACATCTGTCCTCCTTGCACATCTGTCCTCCTTCCGCATCTGCCCTCCTTGCACATCTGTCCTCCTTCCGCATCTGCCCTCCTTCCGCATCTGTCCTCCTTCCGCATCTGCCCTCCTTCCGCATCTGTCCTTCCGCATCTGTCCTCCTTCCGCATCTGTCCTCCTTCCGCATCTGTCCTCCTTCCGCATCTGTCCTCCTTGCACATCTGTCCTCCTTCCGCATCTGTCCTCCTTGCACATCTGTCCTCCTTCCGCATCTGTCCTCCTTCCGCATCTGTCCTCCTTGCACATCTGTCCTCCTTCCGCATCTGCCCTCCTTCCGCATCTGTCCTCCTTGCACATCTGTCCTCCTTCCGCATCTGTCCTCCTTCCGCATCTGTCCTCCTTGCACATCTGTCCTCCTTGCACATCTGTCCTCCTTCCGCATCTGTCCTCCTTCCGCATCTGTCCTCCTTGCACATCTGTCCTCCTTCCGCATCTGTCCTCCTTGCGCATCTGTCCTCCTTCCACATCTGTCCTCCTTCCGCATCTGTCCTCCTTCCGCATCTGCCCTCCTTCCGCATCTGCCCTCCTTCCGCATCTGTCCTCCTTGCACATCTGCCCTCCTTCCGCATCTGCCCTCCTTGCACATCTGTCCTCCTTCCGCATCTGCCCTCCTTCCGCATCTGTCCTCCTTGCACATCTGTCCTCCTTCCACATCTGTCCTCCTTCCGCATCTGTCCTCCTTCCGCATCTGTCCTCCTTGCACATCTGTCCTCCTTCCGCATCTGTCCTCCTTCCACATCTGTCCTCCTTGCACATCTGTCCTCCTTCCGCATCTGTCCTCCTTCCACATCTGTCCTCCTTGCACATCTGTCCTCCTTCCGCATCTGCCCTCCTTCCGCATCTGTCCTCCTTGCACATCTGTCCTCCTTCCACATCTGTCCTCCTTGCACATCTGCCCTCCTTCCGCATCTGTCCTCCTTGCACATCTGTCCTCCTTCCACATCTGTCCTCCTTCTGCATCTGTCCTCCTTCCGCATCTGTCCTCCTTCCGCATCTGTCCTCCTTCCGCATCTGTCCTCCTTGCACATCTGTCCTCCTTCCACATCTGTCCCCCTTCCGCATCTGTCCTCCTTGCACATCTGTCTGCCACCTTCGACCATCTGTGCACAGCCCGCTGCCTCCCCGCCTCCTGCCTCAGTGTTCTGTCTGACTTTGAACTTTGCCCCTCAGAGTTCCTAACACTGATGCATGGATGGATACTGTTCCATGGTCTTTCCATCCCACGTCCCTTTTGATTGGGTACCTGGACATTGCAAGAAAATCAAGGTCTTCTGGGACCCTATCACCCCCATGAAATGGAAGCAACTGATGCCACAGCCTAGACCACTGTATCTGATTCCAGGGACATCCGTCGGAAACAGTGTGTGTTCACACCGTGTTAGATCTTCCCACGGTGGCTGTGGGTCTGAGTCAGGTGTGGTCGCCGACCTTAAGGAGTTCACACCCTAATGGGAGATGAGGATCCACACCTAAGTCTATGCCACGGAGAACGAGAGAGGTACCCAGACTGGGTGGGGGAGGATGGAATAAGGAGGAGGGCACACCTGGTTTGGAGGTCATGGTCAAAGACCTCAAGGAAGACCGCGCTAGGAGAGACTATCGCTGGAGAATAGGTGCCGCTTCGGCGGAGACACCTGGAAACCCCTGCCAGCCCCACCGCAACTCCCCGGCTGGCTGTGGAGACGCCCCGCTGAGTTCTGCTTGAAGTCCTGAGCCCCTGAATCAGTAGCAAACAAGATGCTCTTTGCTGTCCTCCCGGAGTCCCAGGGCGGCATGTCAGGCATCACTGCGTCGTCATCACTATCGAGGCTCATGCCGAATGGCTGCCCGTGTTCTGAGCCTTAGACGTGGTGTGCGCCGAGTGGTGTGTGCCGAGTGGTGTGTGCCGAGTGGTGTGTGCCGAGTGGTGTGTGCCGAGTGGTATGTGCCGAGTGGTATGTGCTGAGTGGTATGTGCTGAGTGGTGTGTGCCGAGTGACTCGCAGCAGTGAAACACTGCCGGGGCTTTGCCATCTGCATACCCTTCCTCTCCAGCAACGCTGCCATGGCTGGAATGCCACGCTTTTCGGTACAGTGGGCGCAAGGTTTCAGTTGTGGCAGGTGAGCGCGTGCCGGAGGCCGCGGGAACACCGTGCCTGCAGGTAACAGTACTGAGCTGCGCAGGAAACACTGGGTTAGAGGAGGCACCCGTGTTCAGGGTTCTTACCACAAAAAGGAAGAAAAGTACAAAATAAGTCCACGAAGCACCAGGAGGAACACAAAGCCGTGGGCACCGTGGGAGGACCTGGCATAAGAAACAAACGAAACCCTGGCAGCGGGCCCAGGGCCGGGGCCGGCGTGCTGCGGGTCCGGAGTTCATAGTCTCAGGTCTCAGTCACTTTCTGTGTCTGTTGTGGAGGTTGGAGAGCATTTTCTGAGATGTTTTAAAATCCAGTTCTGATTTTTAAAGAACCCAAGAGCAAATCTATTTTTTGAATGTATTTTTCCTTTTAGTTATTCATTGATTTTAGAGCAAGAAAGGAAGGGAGGTGGAGATGGAGCTAGGTAGAGATAGAGATAGAGATAGAGAGAGAGAAAAATTGATTTGTGGTTCCACTTATTTATACACTCATTGGTTGCTTCTTGTATGTGTCCTGAACGGGGATCGAACCTACAACCGTGGCGTATCAGGACAGCCCTCTAACCCTCTGAGCTACCGGGCCAGGGTCTCAAGAGCGAATCTCTTGTGCCAAGACAGCTTATGTGATCTCCGCCCTGGGCTGGCTGGCATCTCCGTGCCCACAGTACTGCTTGTAAGCAGGTGCCTTTACCGGTCTTGATGTAGAACACCCTGGAGGTCTGGGACTTGCGAAGGGGCATTGACAGGAGCGGCCCCTGCTGCCAGCTTGGAAAGGGCTCTCAGGACTGGAAAGGGAGCACATCAGCCTGTCGGGGAAAGAGTCGGGTTGGTCAGCTTTCTAGTTTCTTTGTCATCAACCACCTGTGCTTTTCTTCCTTTGGGTGCCAAGAAGGTGCCCTTAAAACAGAGCTCCTCACACGGGCTCCCTCTGACAGTGTCTGCATGTTCCTCTAACAGTGGGGGTGGCCTCAAGGATGCAGGGACCACGGCGATGGTCATAACGGTCACCTCAAGAGACCCATGGGCCACCTAAGCGGCCACGCGAGCTTACTAGGACATGAGATCCAGGCGAGAATGAGACGTGGTCCCATCCTGGGGTTGCTCATGGACTGTAGTGGAGACAGACAGGAAACCAAATTACAGGGCTGTGGAGTGTGTGCGGGCACAGAGGTGCCACCGGCGCCAGGTTAAGTGACTGCCCAAGGCGGTCTTCCTGACCTCCACACCCGCTCCAGGCCCTGCCCTGTGCTCTTCATCCGTGGAATTTCCCGCTCTTGGCACTTGTGTGTGAGAGCCATGCACGTGAGCCCTCCCCGCAAAAAAGTGTAAGGCCTGGGACAGCGGCCGTGTGGCAACTTACCATCAGACCCTCATCATGGGACAGCTTGTTGAGCAAAATGAGTGGGCAACAGATCCGAGGAGACTTCTGAGAGAATACTTGAATTAGGCTTTGAATCCTAAACAGCAGGGACACGAGTAAATCTAAAAATATGGCCAATTGGAAAGGAAAGTGGCCCAGCCGGTGTGGCTCAGTGGTTGAGTATTGACCTATGAACCAGGAGGTCACAGTTTGATTCCCGGGTTGTGGGCTTGATCCCCAATAGGGGGTGTGCAGGAGGCAGCCAGTCAATGATTCTCTGTGTCATCAATGTTTCTGTCTTTCTCTCCTTCTCCCTTCTTCTCTCTCGAAAATCAATAAAAACATATTAGAAAAAGAAAGTGCACGGGAGCCAAACCAGAGCAGGCCTGAGTGCCGTGCGCAGAGCTGGCTGCCGGTGTCCAGATGTCGGGCAGCCAGTGGAGGTGCTGATGAGGGCGCCGCAGGGGGGCCTGTTTCGGGAGATGGCCCTCGGGAAGCAGAGGGACGAGAGTCAGTTCGGTGCTCCTCGCTGTCATTCACGCCGGGACTCTGGAGAGTAATCGGATTCCCTGGGGCCGTGTCCTCTTCATTACCTCTTCGCACTAATTAGCGGCTCTTGTCCTTCTGTGCACTTACGTCTGGGAGATCCTGCAGAGGCAGCTCTGGCTCCCCTGCGGGGCGCTGCAGGGAGGGGTAAGCGGTCTGCCCCGGGCCTGAGACCTGGTCCGGGGCCTGAGACCTGGTCCGGGGCCTGAGACCTGGTCTGGGTCCTGAGACCTGGTCCGGGGCCTGAGACCTGGTCCCGGGCCTGAGACCTGGTCCGGGGCCTGAGACCTGGTCCGGGGCCTGAGACCTGGTCCGGGGCCTGGCTGTGCTGCCACTGGCCGTGTCCTGGGTGTCCCCTCGCCCCCTAGGGCCGTGGTCAGCAAACTGCGGCTCACGAGCCACCTGCAGCTCTTTGGCCCCTTGAGTGTGGCTCTTCCACAAAACACCACGGCCTGGGCGAGTCTATTTTGAAGAAGTGGCGTTAGAAGAAGTTTAAGTTTAAAAAATTGGGCTCTCAAAAGAAATTTCAATTGTACTGCTGAGATCTGGCTCTGTTGACTAATGAGTTTGCCGACCACTGCCCTAGGGTGTTTGTTCCCTAACTCGGGATTGAGGGAGCTGGCCTGGCAGGCTCCGACCAGGAAAGGACTCTGTGACTGCGTCCTTTGTCGCCGTCACCGCAGGTAGCTGTGGGGCATAAGGAAGGGCCGGCGAAGCGCATCCTGGGGCCCTCTGCTCGGAGCCAGTCCTGTGGGGTCCTTTGCTCGCGGCCACAGAGCTCCCCAACGCAGCTCCCTAAGAAATGTGGGTATTTCTCTGCAGTCGAACCCCTTCAACCGGACCCCTGCCTCCTCGGGGGAAGGTGAGCTAAGGTCAGGATCACTGGCCACAGCGTCTGGCCCAGGACAGGTACTCTGCCTGTCACTCACCAGGATTGTTTGAGGACGCGGTTGTGACACAGTGGAGGGTCGTCCTGAGAGGGGGCTGGGGGACAGGGGCTGCCCAGTCCCTTCATCCCTGGGTGTGTCCAGCGCTAGCACAGAATCGGACATGAATGAGAGGTCTTCCCTATCCTCTCTCTCCTTTTCTCTCTCTCTCTGTCTCCCCTCCCTCCCTCCCTCATACACACACACACACACACACACACACACACACACACACACAAACTCACGCGCACACACACCAGGGCCAGACACTAGAAGGCACTCAGTAACCATCTGTAACCCTCTGCCTGGTACGTGAGCAGTGTGGGTGTCCGTGGCGACCACGCTTACCCAGGCAGAGCGGCCCGAGTTCCCAGAGCGCGGAGACTTCCTGTGAAGACAGAAGTGATGGGGTGTTTGCTCTCACAGCTTACGTCCAGGTGTATCCCCGGAGCTGAGGTTTCCTGCCTGGGGGTCCGTTCGTCACCAGGCTCTCGAGGAAGGGGGTGCCGCCGGTCGTTATCTCTTCAGGGAGATGCTGCATTCGGTGGGGAGGCTGCGTCCTCGCCCGTCCCAGGCCCCGCTGCTGTGTCAGCTGGGTTAAAGCGCGTTTTTCTTCCTTTTTGCTGAAGGCTGGGAAATAGATGTGCACACGTCCCCGGGGCCACTATTTGGCTGAGAGCCAGGCTGCTACACAGATGGGCTCCTTTCAAGCCCGCGGCTGGCCCTGACTCGGGGAAGAAGGCGGAGTGAGTGCCGTGTGCCTCCTGTGGGCTTGCTTGTGATTTTCAAGGCTCTGCCACTGCGGGCCCCCGCCTCAGGCGGGCCTTGCTAAGGAGGCAGCCGCGGCTCAGAGGGTTCCCATCGGGGAGGCAGAGAGGCGTTCTCTACTAGACATGCGTAGGAGGAATTGTCATGTCAAGGGCTCTGAGAAGTCCTGCAGTCCTGGCGTCTGCAGATGCCAGTTCCTCCCGAGTTCTGTTGCACATGGAAACTTTTGACGTGACACCAACTAATGCCTCATATAAACACGTGTCCAGGTTCATCATGTCATGAAATGCACCATCCTGTGACTCAGGAGGACTCTCCTTTTGGGCCCAGACATTTTGTGAGTTTTCTGAATTTCCACGTGGCTCGCAGAACACACTGCGCTGTGCAGTCCCATCGGAGGTGTCGATATGGTAGGTGGTGTAGTTTCCGCCGTCACCAAACTTCAGACAGTCAACCGCAGAGAGTCTGCAGCGTTTCCCCCTTCATCAGAGACGGTTCCTCATACACCCCAGGTCCGGAGCCCGGCCCCGGGGATGGGGCGTGTGAGGGTCCAGGATTGGGTGTTGTCTAAAGTTGGGGAGGTTCCCGCCCAGAAGTGCGGCGTGAGCCCTTGGGAAGCCCGAGGGAACCGAAGGGTCATGCAGCCTTGGAGGGTAGTGAGCAGGCTGAGCAGCCAGGTGCTGAGGAATGAAAGGGGATTCCTCCGGTAGCTTTTTCCACGTCGGGGGTTCTGCCCCAGAGTAGGCAGCTGACCTACTTTCCCTGACTCATCTCTCCGCCGCCGCCGCCTCCTCTTCCCCTCTCCTCCTCTCATTTGTCCCTTCCTCCCACTCCCATCCGAAGGCAGTGGGTAGAGGGTGAGCCTGGGATAAAGTATGGGAAACACTGGGGTCTTAGCCTATGGGAATGACTGGGCTTCTGGTCTACCACCCAGTCCCAGGCCCTGGAACTGCCTCCACTCGCCCGATATTCCAGAACTGAGAGTGGGCAGCCTGCCAGTCTACACAGGGTCCAGGTGCGTGGCACTGATTTGCCTTATGTCGGCAGCATTATTCCCCAAATCAAGCCGTCTCTCCCCACCCCAGGCTGGGTCTGCGCAGAGCCCTCCCTCTGGGGTCCCTGAACGGGACTGATTTCTATTAACACCGTGGCTCCCCCTTCCCCACACCGTGAGCCGCTGTTCTAGGTCACCCGAGGCCTGCAGGGGTGGGAAGGAGGTAGTAAGATGTGACATAGAAGTTGAGCAGATTTAATGTGAAATCATCCAGAGAAAGACTGCTATTTTTAGCAGCATCCTTCTGGCTAGAAATGAACCCGCATACCCTTGACAATCCAGTCGGGGCCTCCTCCCTCCTCGGGGCCTTTCCTCTGTGCAGACCCGAGGAGGCCCCAGCCCAGGGAGGGGAGGGTCCACGCCTTGACCCCCCTGGGCCCGGCAGGTGCTGCCCGGTGGCATCTTCCATGTTGCAGCAGCTCCCCTGACGTCACGCAGTCCTGGAGAGCCAGCTGCAGAAGCTGGGCTCCCTCTGGGTCTGGGGGTCTGGGAGCCGAGGGCGAGGCGCAGCCGGGTTCATGTGCAGGAGAGAGCCCCTCCCGGCCAAGGCTCTCTAAGGAGGCCGGGGTGCACCTCCTTAGGCTGTGAGCACCGATGCCGGGCCCAGAGGGGCAGAACGCCTTCCTGCCAGGCACATCGGGGCTGCGATGGGCAGGGGTGGCACTGCCAGGCTCTCTGAGGCCGGGAGACCCCAGCGAGTGGGGTCTTCAGAGGAGAAGGTTCCGGGGACGTGGGCTCCAAGGCCACTCCTGGAGCTGCCCTGTACGAGATGGAGACTGGATCTGTAGAGTTTAAACCAGGGTGGGGAACGTCCAGCTCTCGGGCCAGATGAGGTCGGCGAAACCATTCGGTCTGGCCCTGCCATAGGGGTGAGTTAGTGACATGTTGGACCCAAGCTATGCAGGCTAGTTGTTAAGCTGATCATCTCCTACGGCCCGCGAATGATGTTCCATGGGCCTTGGCAGGAAATGTTCCCCTCCCCCGGTAAACCAAGAATGGAGCCCCCGGAGGGCTGGGGGCGGGCGGCCTGGAAGTCAGAGTGAAGACACAACAAAGCCGGCACAGCCCATGTGTGACATCATTGGCTTTGTTTTCCCTGGGCTGGTGGATGTGTGAGTAGCATCATAAAAGCATGCGTGGAAAAAAATAAAATAAAAGCATGCGTGGTATCGGAGACTGCATGGTTTTTCTTGAGGTGAAACTCACATACCATCACATTTGAATGGTGCGATTTGTGACATTTAGCACATTCGCCATGTTGTGCAACCACCGCCTCTGCCTAGTGCCAAACATTTCGTCTCTCCGAAGGACGCCCAGGCTGTCAGCTGTCACTCACGGGGACCTCTCCCCACGGGCCCTGGAAGCCACAAGTGCCTGTCTTTACTTATCTTTTAATATATATATTATTGATTTCAGAGAAGAAGGGAGAGGAAATAGAAACAGCAATGATGAAAGAGAATCTTTGATCGGCTGCCTCCTGCACGCCCCACACTGGGGATCAAGTCTGCAACCTGGACATGTGCCCTGACCAGGAATCGAACAGTGACCTCCTGGTTCAGAGGTCGATGCTCAACCACTGAGCAACACCAGCCAGACCCACAAGCGCTTATCTGTAGGGATTTACCTGGTGGGTATTTCATAAGAATGGACTCCCACAGCACATGTCCTTTGCATCTGGCTGCTTTCCTGTAGCATCATGTTTTCCTTATTCATCCGTGTTGTGGGATGGTTTTTGCACACGGACCTTCCGGCCAGAGTTCTGGGAAATGTTTCATCAGTCACAGAGCCGGGCGCATGTGGGGTCCCGGATGCCTGTGGAATCTGAGTGCACGCGCTGCTCATTCAGTCCCCGGGCAGATCAGGGCGGGCTGGGTAGGTGGCTCACTCACCACTCTGCTCTCCAACAAGCGGACTGCACACCGGCTCGGGCCCAGGTTAGCTGGGGCCTGGGACCCGTTAGCCAAGGAACCCTCTTTTTACGCATGTTTAGTTGGTTTCCTTGGACCCCTACTTGTGCCACTGAAGGCGCCACATGGGTCCCGCGGATAAGTGAGGGGCATGCGTTCCCTTTGCAGCAGCAGCAGGTGCTGCATGGGACTGAGGAGGGGCGAGGCAGCATCCTTGCTTCAGGCGAGGGGGCAGGCTCTGCTAGTCCATCTGCCCTGGGGCTGGAAGCTGAGTCCCATGAAGTAAGTTCCCTGTTCGCAGACGATACTGCTCCTGCGCACAGCACAGCATGGCCCTAACATGCAGGCTGGGGCTACATGCGTGTCTAGAGAGCACTCCCGCCTGGAGAGTCGCACCAAGTGCCCGCATGTTAAGGGCTCTGAGAAGTCCTGCAGGAGCGAGAAGTGACCTTCTTTATTGGGTGGTTCCCAAACTTACATGCCTGAGAGCTTCTCTGGGGGAAGAGACACCTGTTAAAGAACCTGTTCACCCGGCGGCGTGGCTCAGTGGTGGAGCGCGAACCAGGAGGTCATAGGCAGGAGGCAGTCATTCAGTGATTCTCTCTCATCATGGATGTTTCTCTCTTTCCCTCTCCCGTCCTCTCTGAAATCAATAATATATATATATATTGTTGACTTGTTCAGAATGCAATCTGGGAGGCCATTTCCGATTTCCTCCCAGGGACTGGAGGGGGAGAAAGGGGGGCGACGCTGGCGTGGGGGGGCGGGGGGAGAGGAGAACCAGCACCCAGCATCTGTCCCCTGCTTGTGCCAGGACAGTGTTGCGCTCCTCTCACCCCACCCCCTAGACCCATTGTACCTGGAAGCTGGGAAGGTGTTAAGGAGCTTGCCCAAGGTCACAAGGCTGGAAAGTGGCTGGATTCAAACACAGGTCTGTCCAAAGCACGGTCCTGGTCCAGATGGCTCAGAACACTCCCTCCTGAGTGGACAACAGTGCTGCTTGGCTCTGGACTTCACGGAGAAGGCGAGGGAGGTGGACAGGCTGACTAGGAGTGTTGGTGTGGACCTTGAGTTTCAGAAGGACTGGCACAGGCAGCAAACCAGGATGTATTCAGTGCCTGCTTTAAAATGCAGCCCCTCCCTGCTCCCCTCCAAGTGTTGGCTTCATTCACACTCTAGTGTGAATTACTCTAATTAGCTAATGTCTTCACACATAGCAAAGTGCTGCTTCGGCTTCTGGCCTAGACAGTTCCCTGAAGCGGGCCGGAGGCACAAGTTGGGAGGAGAAGCTAGCTTTGGGTGGGAGGGGCTCCTGGGCCGGGGGCCAGAGGAGGAGAGAACAGTTTGCAGAGACAGGAAAGGCAAACATTTATTTAAATGAGATGGTTACATTCCAAACCTTATTTGAATGTGTGACATTCAGTATGAGAGGCGTTTCTCATCTATCTATCTATATACTCTGTCTCTCTATCATCTATCTGTTTAACTACCATCTATCTCTCTATCCATCCATCTACCTACCATCTGTCTATTTATCATCTGTCTATCCACATATCTATCATCGATCTATCTATCAATCATTTATCCATTCATCTATCATCTATCTATCTATCTATCTCTTTATCTATCTATCTATCTATCTATCTATCTATCTATCTATTCATCTGTCATCTACCTGTCTATCTATCCATCCTTCCTTGTCCCTGACCACAGAGTACAGGGCCTGAGCCTCCTGGGTGTGAGGGCTGGGAGTTGGGGGCTGGGAGACTAGAGGCCCAGCTCAGTGGGGCCCCTCAGAAAGCCTGGCTCTGCTCTCCCCTCTCCCCTCCCCCAGCCAGCGCCCATGCCTGTCTGTGCAGCTGTCTCTGTGAACTGCTCCCACTTCATTCTGAGTGTCACTGGGCACTGGGCCTAGTTCTACGTGTCAGGCTCCGTGGCTGGTGTTCACCTGGTGCTTGCGTTTCCCAGGTGCTCGGCCTTCGAGGGTGTGGGCCCTGCGGGGCGGTCTCCATCTCCTGCTCCCACTCACAGGTGGGGAGCGCGTGGCCACCTCGTGGTCCTGTGACAGGCTTCCTGCCGAGTCCCCTGTGGTCCTTACCGTCCTCTCGTAATTATGTGTGGTCATGTTTCCCTTTCTCGAACTCCTGTCTTGCTCATTCATGTCTCCCCAGTTCATTCATGTCTCCCTACTGCCCAGTGTGGCTGCTGACACGGACCGGCCTCCAGTTAATATTAATATTTGCTGAATGATCGAGCGAGCCAGTGGTCTCATTATTCCCACGGAGCTCTCTGGGCAGCCTTTGCTGAGACAGTCATAGAGGGAAGAGTGATTCTAAAAACTGAAGAGCATGAACTCATGATTAATTCATGCCCCAACTAGGTTGTTCATTGTCATTTCACAAAGATTAAGGCTTGAAGGTTTCTTCTTCAGGTTTGCTGCGTGTGACACTTGAAGGGACCACCGATCCTTCGCCTTGCAGGCCCTGCACGGTCCTGTCCCTCCGGGGCCCTCCTGTAACTGGACGATCAATAGGTCTGCACTGCCTGTCACTGCTTGAGCCAATTGAGCAGAGACAGGGTTGAATCATATATGAGCGTTTATTCCAGTCCTGCCGGCAGCGTGGGAGAGCAGCAGGTCACCCACAGAAATCTGCTCTGCAGCCCCCCCATAAGCCAGCTGCTTATATTGCGTTGAAGGATGAAGATTACATGGGAAGTAGGCAAAGGGCATGTCAAATGGGCAGTTAACAGGTCTGCAGATTTGCAAAGGCCTGTGGGTATGCAAAGGCTGGGGGTCTTCAAAGGGCTGGAGGCCCTGGTTTCTGCAACAAGGTTGGTCATCTTTCCATGCTAACAGGCAGCTCCCCATGGGGAGGGTGGGCTTCATTTCCAGGTGAGCTCCCAGGTCCCGCATGCAACTCCCAGCCAGGTTAGAATGCGCCTTCTTTAATCAGAACAAAACATCACGGATAACAGAGCACGATTAACATTTCTTACAATTCTGGCTGGACCCCAACATTCTACTCTGCCCCTATCACTCCCTCACACATCCCTAGGTCCCCAGCAGGGCCCTGGCTCACCCTCCCCCGCTCCTCGCTGGCCGAGGACCCAGTGCAGTCCCTGCGGTTGCGGATGGCCACATTCTTTACTAGCCGTGTGGCCTCAGGGAGCCACAGCAGCCTCCATTAGCATCGGCTTCCTCCCACAAAAGCACGGGCGTGTTTACAACCCTCTGTGAGGCCGGGTTTTGAGATAGGTTTTGAATATGAAGTGAAATAAGATGATGAGGTCCCAGTCTGAGAGCTGTCCCAAAGGGTTGAACCCTCCCTGCAGGCCTGTCTTGTCCCCTTTACACAGGTCATCCCTCCCCTCCTGAACCTGTACTCTCTCCAGGACTCAGCTCAGTGGTCACTGCCAGTTTATTGAACAGTCACGTGTGGGGCTCTGTCTGGGGGCCAGGCATCGGCTGCCCCTAGGGACACGGCAGCCCAGGTGCTTGGGAGCCTGCCCTCCTGGCGGTGACTGGGGGAGGGAGACAGAAATTAAGCCATAATCCCATGTGGTGGCTTATGGTCCAGAAATAATAAAGAGGGTGATGTGCTGGAAAGGAACTGAGGGCGGTGAGAGGCTTACTGTGGAAATGGCCCTGGGCCGAGACCAGGAGGGAAAGTGAGGACCAGCTCTGGGGCATCAATAGAGAGAGGTGCGCACGGGGGAGACCCGGGCCCCAGGCCCACGCAGCCCGGGCGTGAGGAGCGGTGAGGAGCCTGCAGCCGCTTCCCCTGAACCAGCTCAGGGATGCATGCTTTCCTCTGGGCTCCCGGGCCCCAGACAGCCTCCCTCTTTGTTCCTACTTGGCTTCCCAGTCTGGTGGGAGGGGCACTGGGAGGTGGGTGGCCCACGCCTGGGGGAGAAGCTGGCAGTGCAGGCTCAGAGACCTTGTGGGTGGTCCCTGTGGGACCACAGATGCAGGCTGAGTCATGTGGCACTTGGGAAGTTAATGACAGATGCATGCGAGCGAGATCACCAGAAAGCGCCTTGGCCTGGGCACCAGCAGATAGCGCGTGGCTGGTGCCAGCCTGACTCACTGGGCGGCGATCTGGCGGCTTCCTCTCACCTCCTCTCCTGTTTAGGCCTGGGTTTGGCTTGGAGAGGATAAATAGAGCCTTCCCACTTGCGGCCCAGCAGCTCCCGCGGCCCCTGCGGGATCCCGTGCAGGCGTGATGGATGGCGCCGCCTTCACCAGCTTCCCTCCGCACGCAGAGGACAGAGGAGCCGGCTGGCATGGAACTGGGGACCGCGTGGGTATTTCAGTCTCACAGCCCAAACGGGGCAGGCCCAGAGCTGCGGCGGCTTTGCATTTGCTGGGAGAGAGGAGGAGCACTCACTCACTCCCGCGGGCCTTGCTCTGCGCTGTCTGTGCTCCATCCTTCCTCCTGCTCATCCCCCGGGTGTGATTGCAGGCGCCGCGGCCAGGCTTTTGTCCAGCCCAGCGCTGTTCCTCCTTTCAGGACCTGGCCTCCTGACCTGCTTCCAGGACGGGGTGTGGTCAGGGCTGTTGGGGTGCACCCGTGGGGGGCCTTGTGCAGGGGCTGCTGCAGCACCAATGAGGAAGGGCTTGTTGAGGAAGCTGCCTTCACCTGTGAGCCTGGGGACGCCGCTGAGGAGGGGACAGGTGGGCCGTCCAGGTGGGTGTGTGCGGGGGCAGGGGAGGCGGGGGCTCTCTGGGGGGCTCTGCTGGGTGGGCGGCTTCTCTCGCCTGGCGAAGGCAGTGCATTCTGATTGGCTGGTGCCCTGGGGCCAGGTGAGAACCTGCTGGTGATGCCCAGCAGCCTGCCTGGTTCTTCCCTTTCTGTCCCACAACCTGAGAAGGCCCCTCCCTGGACCCCCCACTCACCCTGTGGTAACCCTTCGCTGTGTCATCTTTTGAGCACGGTAGCTCCGCGCCCTCTTCCTAAAGTGAGTGCTGATGCGTGTGAGGACCAACACCCTGGTTTTCATTTCATCTTTTGAAGGCCGCACACTTGGAAGGCTGGTGTTTTAAGAGAAAAACAACATTTTGAAGGAAAACATGTTTGTCAGAGGACTGGATGCCAAGAGTATCTCGGGAAGGGTTGGGATCGTGGTGCTTCTCCAAAATAGTCCTTAATGTTTTTAACAACTTTCCTTGGAGGCAACGGGAAATGTCCTAAAACATGTTAGAAAGCGTAAAGAACGGATTGAATGTTTTAGAAATGTTGCAAGGAAAAGCACACGTAACTCCTGATTGTTAACGGACGTGGAGTCCAGGCCTCCAGCACCCTAGGAACGCCACAAGGAGGAAGAGAGGCCTCATGCGTTGGGTCCCGCTTTAGAATTAGGGTGTCTGGGCGCCAGTCCTGGCCCTCCCAGGGGTGAGCTGTGTGACAGGAGGCAGGCCACTCCGTCTTGCCGTCCTTCCCTGGAAAAGGAGTGGTGAGCGATGACGGACCCGCCGCGGCCCCGTTCGTGGGACACGCTCACCCACCCCCACGAGCGCCGCACGTTTCCTGTCCGGAAGCTCGGCTCTGGGTGTGGCGGAGGGGACCTCACGCTGTACGTTTCTCTCTTGCCTTTCAGGTGATGAACCAAGAAGATCATGTCTGAAGTACAAGGAACGGTTGAGTTTTCTGTGGAGCTCCATAAGTTCTATAATGTGGACCTGTTCCACAGAGGGTGAGTGATTCTCTGCCTGGTGTGTGTGTGTGTGTGTGTGTGTGGGGGGGGGGGCGTTTCTTTCTCCTGGCAGGGTGGGGGGTGTGGGGTAGGGAGGACAGGTTCCAGGACAGTCTGGATTAATGGAGAAAGGATTTTCATCATTTTCCCTGCCAAGTAGAAAACCCAAACCCTTAGTGTCCTTCACAATAAACCGCATACTGAGAGACTAGACAATGCTACTTTCTCTCCGCCTCCTGCGCTTTCTCCCACCCCCTCTCTCCGTAGTCGATCTGTCCACTGAACCTGCCAGTCCGTGTTAAAGGAAAGTGAACTCATTGGAAATGAAGCGTGTGCAGTTCTGATAAAAAGGTGTTTGTGGGCTCAGTGCTCATAGGGTGCCTTTTCAAACGACGCGTCATAAAACCTGTGCCTAGCTCTCTCAAAAGTGGAGAATTTACAGCATCCTCCTTAAAGACATACTTAAAATACAGTTGCTCTCAGTGTTTGAGGGCATACTCTGAATTTGGCATTTTCCATGCAAGATCTCAATACATCTTCATCGTAGACTTATGCCTCTCAAGGTCATTGCATATAACAGCAAGGACGCGGAGTGGTTAGGGGCAGCATCTAAACGCAGACCCGTCTGTGTCCTCATGTGCCTGCATTCCTTCCCCGTGACACAGGCCAGGAAACGCTCGTTCACAGAAACGGAGCATGTGAGGTGCGGTGCGCACATTAACACAGCAGAGCGGTAGGCGCCTGTCGGTTTGTTGTTGCTGCGTAACAAGTGACTCTAAACCTTGGAGGCTGAAGATACCAGCTTTGGCTGGAGCTCAGGATTCTGGGCGCAGGCGGATGGAGCTGCCTAGGGCGTGTATGAGATCGTCACGTAGCAGGACGTTCAAGGCGACTCGTCCAAAATACCAGGAGACCCCGGTGCTGTTGGCAAAGGAGGCCGAAAGAAAAGGACAGAAATAGGACTTAGCCAGCCTGGGTACTGTTCTTCCCAGACCTACAGGGGTTGGGGGGGGGGGGCATCTCATGTAGCCAGGCTCAGCACTGAAATCTAGTATTGCATTAGGCTCAATTAAAGCCAGCATCACACACAACACGTTCATAACTCATTTAGCCTGCTTATGGCACTGTGAGCCTTCATTGCTGGTATTGGTAGCTGAATGGGAACTAAGATCTGTCCTTGGAAATGAATTCCAATTTCATCTTCGATCTTAATCCCGACGAGGCTCTCCCTGGAACCGATTTCCCTTCTGAGTGAAGTTTTCAGCCGAGGTTCAGTCCGTCTTCTGCCTCTCCGGTGTCACGGAGAGGACTGTCCGCTCAGCGGAGTTCCATGGGTTTGTGGGTAAACTCAGCCCTGTCCGCAGGGCACTGTGCAGAGGCCCTCCGGTCGGTGTGATCAGATCTGACGTGAAAGGTCAGATGCTCATAGAAACGTGAGGATCGAACCCTCGTTGAAGCAACTCCCCCGCCTTTCTCCACCAGAGGGGAGAGGGTGAGTTTAGGTCAGGTGGTTCCCGGAAGAAGCTGCCATCCGTGTTTGTGCCCTGACGTTTGCCATCGCGGCCTCATGTCAGGGACAGCCAGCTCCCTGTGACATTAGCTAAGCAGCCCGACCGGCCTTAATAGACTCTGAAATACGATTACCTTGGCTCGCCAGAGATCAATTAATTGATTCGTCTGCTTCTGTCAGAAATGATCTTTTTATTCTTCCACTTCTTCTAGTCAAGTCTGCTGATCCTTTGTGCCCACCCCACTTGTGGGAGGGGGTGGGGTCAGACGTGGTTGAGGGCCATGCCGAGTGGTCAGCTTGCAGAAGGGCGGATGGGGAGGTCAGCGAGCAGGTGGCCCTAAAGGTCAGCAGCGCCAGGGCCTTGACGGGGACCTGTTTGCAAAGACAGTGCCCCTCCCCCACATGGATAGCCAGCGGGCAGCACTTTCACACCGGCAGCCATGGGTCTAACGCTCGATTTCAGTCACATGACTTCCACTGGTGCAAACCAAGCCGTTCCCTCTCTTTATTTTTCCTGAAATCAGTGTGACAGGACTGTCACCACCTGCCTTTCCATCCGGCACGAGGGGTAGAGGTCGGCTCAGTGATTTCTGAGAGGCTTTCTTCCTCTCAGATTCCATAATCCATTCCCTTTTCATAAAAAGATGCTCTTCCCTCCCCGTGGCACGGCATTACCATCCTGCCTCTGCCAGCGAGCAGGGGTTGGTCACCCGGTGCCTCTGGAGATGGGCACTCGGGATGATATTCTAGAGCTATGGTCGGCAAACTGCGGCTCGCGAGCCACGTGCGGCTCTTTGGCCCCTTGAGTGTGGCTCTTCCACAAAATACCACGGCCTGGGCGAGTCTATTTTGAAGAAGTGGCGTTAGAAGAAGTTTAAGTTTAAAAAATGTGGCTCTCAAAAGGAATTTCAGTCGTCCTGTTGATATTTGGCTCTGCGGACTAATGAGTGTGCCGACCCCTGGGCTGAAGAATCCACATTCCTGTTCACAGTGACCCTGCCCATTTTTTTCCTTTTGGTTCCTGTGGAGTCTGGGACTCGGTGAGCCCACTGCTGCGTTAGGCCTTTGACCCTCTGAATCCGGGCTGTGGGTGACTCAGCAGGTCTGCATGGACAGGAGCCTCAGGGGCTGACTCTGTTCCTACGGAGATGAAGTGCCTCCGCTGAGCCCAGAACCGCCCACAGCCCCAATTACCTCCCTGTCGAGTCCATGCAGAGCGAATGCGGGTGGTGTGGGCCCCTCCAGCTCACACTCCCAGTGGCCCTCCCTCGGGCCTCCCGAGGACACTGAACGGCCTGCATGGGGGCAGCCCATAGATCTGTCCCCGAAGGGACCGAGTTCTTGGTTCGGATTCCGTTTCTGTCACTGGCCAGGCGCCCGGGGCAAGTGACTCCCCTCCTCAGGTCTCAGCCTCTTCACTTGCTGTGCAGGGGCCTTCTTAGAAGTCACGAGGTCACCTGGCCAGCGTGGCTCAGGGGTTGAGTGTTGACCTATGAACCAGGAGGTCATGATTCGATTCTAGGTCAGGGCACATGCCCGGGTTGTGGGCTCGATCCCCAGTAGGGGGCGTGCAGGAGGCAGCCGATCAGTGATTCTCATCATTAATATTTCTCTGTCTCTCTTCCTCTCCCTTCCTCTCTGAAGTAAATTTTAAAAATATTAAAAAAAAAGAAGTCATAGGGAAATATCGGGGTCTGGGATTTGCACTGCTGCCCAGGTGTCCTGAGCCCGCGACAGCCTGTCTGTCCTCCGGTCACCTCTGGGACTCTGAGCCACACAGCCTGGCTGGTGAGAGCCGGGCGGGCGGCCTGGAGGCTGTTCCTTCCTGGATTGAAGCAGGTGCTTTACTCATCACCATGACCCGGACCTCATGGACACATGCTCGCGCTCGTGGCCTCATGGGGGAGTTCTGCTTTCTGCTCCTGTTTTACTTTCGAGCTTTATGAGAGTTAAGTGACATGTGACTGCGGGAGTTTAAGGTGCGTAGCGTGATGATCTGATAGAATCTGTATTGTGAAAGGAGATGCTAAGGTTGCTTCTCGCACCCATCGCCTCACCTGCTCACCGTGGGTGGGAGTGTCCGTGTGGTGGGCGCATTCACAGTCTGTTTGCTCCGCTGTGTGACAGCTTCCTCGCTGCGGTTCAGTCCCACAGACTCGTCGTTGGCGGGGTCTGTGGAAAGCTCAGGTCCCCCGCCGGTTTCCCTCTCCCGTGGAGCCGTGAGGAGCGGTGTGACGAGGTGGTGTGCTGGGTTTATAGCCGGGAAAGAGAGCCCATGTTGTTTTCACGCGGGGTGCTGAGAAAGCAGATTGAGCACTGAGGATAGGCATAGGCCTGAGGCCAAGATGGGATTCCTCCCGGCCTCTCGCAGCCCCAGCTGAGATCAGTCTTTAATCTCGAGTGCTTAGCAGCAGCGAGAGGGGGAGCGGAGGGAGAGGAGATGGATGGAGCCCCGGTCCCGGAGGAGCCTGTCCTCTGGCTGTGCTGTTTACTGAGCACGAGGCGTGCACTGCAGCTGGCAGCGGGCGTGGTTCCGGATAGTGAAGGCAGAGTGACCCTGCCTTTGACTAACATGCAGCCCATTCAGCTTCTCAGGCTGCAGCCAACCAACTTGGCAGCGCTCCTCTGTCTGCACTCACTTCCTGGCCTCCTGGTTCCGGGGTAATACCGTCTCCGTGCCACTGGCGTCCTGATTGTGTAATCAGCTCAGCCTCCTCCAGACTTTGGGACTTGCCCGGTAGGCATTCGACTGCACGTGGCCATCTTGCTATCTAAAAGGCCTCACCTAAACTCGGTATATCCACACTGACCATCTCTCTGCTCCCCTCCCAAAGCTCTCTGTCAACAACCCATCTCGGTTCGTGGCAACTCCATCCGGTTGTCGAGGACAGCATTTAGGGCAGTGATGGCGAACCTATGACACGCGTGTCAGCACTGACACGCGTAGCCATTTCTGATGACACGCGGCCGCCTCAGCCGAGGATGAAACATTTGCGAAATAATGTTTTTTCCTCAAAGTGACCCACTACCCGAGTTATGCTCAGTTTTTTGGCGAAGTTTGACACACCAAGCTCAAAAGGTTCCCCATCACTGATTTAGGGTGACTCTTGACTTCTCTCTGTCTCACACCTCATATCCCAGTCAGCCGGAAATCCTGGCAAAGCATCCCGCCTATGACGTGCCTCACCCTGCTAACGCCCTGGCCCTGGTGTGAGCCACCACCGTGCCAGCCTGGATTGGCACAGGGACCTTCCCTCTCCGATCCCCGGCGCTGCCCTTGCCCACGTCTGGTCCCCTCACACCACAGAAGCCAGACGGTGCCCTGAGTCCTCTCCAACGTCTCTGGTGGGACCAGAGTTGAGGCTTCGTTTGCTGAGAGTGTCCAGGTGTGTCACGCACTGCCAGGTGTCCTAGACTTGACACCTGGAGGGGGATTCGGAGCCCCAGACTGGAGCCGAGTGGGGCATTCGTGCCCAGCCTGCCTCGGCACCAGCACTGGTCACTGCGGCCAAGAAGTTCGAGTTGGGCAGGTCCTTCTCGAGCTCGGTGTGGACTAACACCCTTGTCCAATCATGCGGCAATGGGAAGCGCCTGTGGCAACCCCTCCGTTCTTGGCGAAGTGGGAGGGGCCCAGGTGTGGGTCTTGGAAAGGAAGTCGCCTGGCAGGATTCAAGGTCAGCTTGTAAGAACTGGTGACCTCCTTTATTCTTACTCGATGTTGCCATTGGTATTGTTAATGATGATGAAGTACCTGAAAGTAACAGTAAGATAACTCATCCATCTGTTGGTAGAAGGTGTTTTCTCATCACTTAATATCAATACATATCCAAGAATTACGTGCATCCCAGTGTATCGGTACAGTGGACTGGACGAGTCCAAAGTCGCCGTCTGGTGTCCTGGCAGGGACCGTGGGGTCTTCCCCGCCCTTTCTGTGCCCACTGCCTCCCATCAGCAACACCTGGGTGAGCCACCACGCTGATAAAAAGCACAACGAGTTTTGGTTTTGTTAATCCTCACTTGAGGATCTTCTTCCCATTGCTTTTCAGAGAGAGTGGAAAGAAGAGAGGGAAGGAGAGAGGAGGAGAGAGAGAGAGAGAAACATGGATGTGAGAAAGACACATTGACTGGTTGCCTCCTGCACCTGCCCCAACCGGGGGCAGGCAGCGAACACGCAACCCAAGTAGATGCCCTTGACTGCGAATCTAACCCACAACCCTTTGGTGCAATGTCCTAACCACTTAGCCACCGGCCAGGGCACAAAGAGAGCTTTAAAAGGACCTGGTGCTCACACGATCTCAGGCCCTGCAACAGGGCGTCCAGGTGCCATAGCCCATCTGTCCGTCAGATCCAGTCAATCAATGGTTGATTTTCCAGATGAGAAAACCTGTGCTCAGAGCTAAATGTTTGCTCCAGGCCACACGCCTCCCGTATGTGGCCCATCGGGTGCCCTCCCCCGGGCCTGTGGGGGTGACCGCCGCAGCGGGGTGCTGCCCGTCCTCACTCCCTGCCTCCGTCCCTCTGCGTGAAGACCCGGGGTCGGGTTTGCTTCCCCAGCCTTCCTGCGCTGACCGCTGGGCCGGCGGCCGGGTCGGTCTTGCTAATTAGAAATGTTCTCTCTGCCGAGACCCCTGTCGCTTTTCCGGTCTGAGGTTCCCAATTGCCCGTGTCCTCGCAAGCTGTGCAGAAGCAGGAGAGCAGCCTGCACGCGGCTCATCTAATCAGGCGACACGCAGGCGAGGAAAGTCAACGTTCCCTCAAATCAAAGGGGACGCGCTGCCACCTGTGGACACAGCGGTGCCAGGTGCTTGGGTCGAGTCCCGCTGGGTATCGGCTCTCAGAAGGAGCCTTCCTTTCATCAGCAAACGGAGCTTCTCTGGGTGACAGGAGACGGGCAGCCGCACCTTTCCCGAGAGCAGCGTGGCCACCTGGCCGCCCACGCGGATCAGAAAGCCCAGCTGGGCTGCCTCATTGGGCCGGAACCACCAGGTAATGCGAACAATGGCAGCCGAGTGAGACACGACCAAGTGTTTTATTATTTGCTATCAAGGCCAGTAATTTCACAAAATGCCGTGTGGTCTTGTCCTGGTGGCTGGATACTGTCAGAACAGCCGGATCAGTAGATGAGTGTATAGTAAAGATATAGCGGCCACTTCCTGGGTCTGCTTTTTCTGATTCGTTTTGAACACCAAGGCCTCCCTTACTTGGCAGGACGTCCCCGGCTCCCTACGAGGCCAGCGAGTTTCACCCAGGATCAGCTGCTCTTCCACCGGGAGCTGGTCACATGGCCAGTGGCAGTCCACACCCTTGACCACTGTGCAGTATTGCCTCAGGAGACTCAAAGAAAGAGAACTTTTCCCACCAGGGGGCGCCCCCACACCAGAGAGCAGCGGTCGCCAACTGGTGGCCCACAGACCACCGGTGGTCTGTGAGGACCGACAGGTTGGCGACCGCTGTTCTAGACGGTAGAGAGCCTTAGTGTTGTGTCTGCCATTCTGTATGGTCAGGTACGATGTGCTGTAGGCATCTCGCCCACCCAGACCCTCGCCTGTCCCAGCTTCCCCGCCTGGGAGGCCGGAGGGAAGATGGGGATCATGGATGGGGGGCGATGTCTGGGTCCCACAGATCTTAGGAAATAATAACGATATTTTATCTCTAATGACATATGGGGGTTGAGCATCACGCCAATGGCTGCCGGGCACTGTCCCGTCGGCCCATCTGCCTGTCCTGACAATTCTGTGAGCTGACACAGGTATTGTCACCCGTGGAGAAAGGGGCTCAGCGAAGGAACGCTGTTAAGTTTGCCGACTTGGCTCTGAGACCCGGCTCTCGGACTTCGGAGTCTCAGTTTTGACCTTTTCACAAACAGTAATTTGTGTCTTAGGTCCTGTCTGGTGTCCCTGGATCAGACTGGCTGTTTCATAATAGACTGGATGGGCAAGTGATTACGACTAAATGTCACAGAGCTCTGTTCCCACAGAGGACGCATTCCTGGTTCTGTTGGCTTTATGAGAATTGCATGTGGATTCTCAGGCGCTCACAGGGTGGCCATGTGGGGGTTGGATGGCATAACCTGGGGTTTGTTGAGGGAGCCTCTGTTCCTGGGACATGTTCGTTCATTCATTCATTCATTCATTCACTCCTCTGGCACGGGGTGAGTGCCAGCCATGCGCCAGCTCCGTGTTAGTTGCTGGAAACAGAGATGAACAGGGCACGGCTGTCTCCTCCAGCAGCTGTCATGATGGAGATTTCCAGAATCAACTGAGAGCGCCTGTTTGTTAGATTTTTTTTTCTTTTCTCTCCTTCGTGTGGTTGTAAGAGCTGTAAGGGATACAAAGGAAGGAAAAGGTAGCATTTCTATGGGTTTTTGAACATATTTCTTTGAACATATTTCTGTAGACGCATCTGAAGTTCCAAATGATGAGTCACTCCCTGAGGAAGGCTCCTTGGCCTCCAGTGTTTGTAAGGAGTGAGAATTCAGAAGTGATTGGGAATTGGTTGGAAGAGGGTTTTGATATCTGTCACCTAATGGGACTCCTGGAAGGTGTGGCAACAAGACTCATCTCTGGAGTGAGAGTGCCGGGTGCCTTTTGCCAGCCTCCCTGCTATCGATAAGTGGTTCCTTATCAACCAGGAGGTCACGGTTCAATTCCTGGTCAGGGCACATGCCTGGGTTGTGGGCTCAAACCCCAGTAGGGGGTGTGCAGGAGGCAGCCGATCCATGATTCTCTCTCATCATTGATGTTTCTAACTCTCCCTCTCCCTTCCTTTCTGAAATCAATAAAAACGTATTTAAAATAAAGTAAAATATAATGTCATGGCTACGGCTGAGAAGCACCTGCCCCGACAGACGGCGGGCCCCGCCCCTCTGCCCGTCTCCCTCCACGGATGACGGTGTCCACAGCTGTGAGTGACAGCGCTTCCCTGGGATGTCACGATGGTGTCACTGTCTCTGACAATGAGCCGTTGCTCCCAGGGGACCTGCAGGGTCAGGTTCCTGGGCGCCTCTGGGTCAACACTTTTGCCCACTGATCAGTACTCACCGTGCTTGAGGTGTGTTTCTGTTTAGCTGGATCTCGGCATCATGTCTACTTGAATTCATGGCCAGTCACACTACAGCTCATACCTGAATGAAGCCAGCAAGGAAATGTGCAATATGGAATCCTTAGATAAGGAGGGTCGTGGGCATGAGGTTTGCACATGTTTTCTCTCGCCCCATGGTTTGCTTTCTCATCCTCTTAATGGAGTGCTTTTTAGAAAACAGGTTGTTTTTTTGTTGTTAATCCTCACGGGAGGATATTTTTCCATCGATTTTTAGAGAGAGTGGAAGGGAGAGGGAGAGACGGAGAGAAACCTCAATGTGAGAGAGACACATCAATTGATTGCCTCCTGCATGCGCCCGGACCAGGGTCGGGGAACCTGCATCCAAGGTATGTGCCCTTGGCCGGAATCACACTCAAGACCCTTCAGTCACAGGCCGACGCTCTGTCCACTGAGCCAAACTGGCCAGGGCCAGACGACAAGTTTTTAATTCTCAGGTGAACTCAGCTTCCTGTCTCCAGTTGTCCCGCCCCATCCCTCTCCCACTGTTCATGCTACAGAGCGAGCCTCCCTGGTGTCGGATGACCCTGCATGTCTGGACACATTCCTGGTTCCCAAGGGCCCTTAGGATTGAGTCTGGGTGTTTCTAGAAGAAGCCAGCAATAAGGAGTGTGACCTCTGCTCTTTCTTAGGTATTACCAGATCCGCATGGCCTTGAAGGTGTCCTCAAGGATCCCCCACAGACTGAGCGCCTCCGTCGTTGGGCAGACAGGTGAGCAGGGGGTGGAGGGGGGCTCATCCCACTGGCAGGCCTTCGCGGATCACTGCGGGCACTGTGTGCCCTGGGCCTGCAGCTCCCCGTCACTGTTGCCTGTGCTGTGCCCCCTCCCATCGCGTTTCTGCCAGAAGGAGGTGGGTGATCTTGACTGAGAGGAGGGGTGTGAGCCCCTCCATGGCATGAACTGGCTGTGTGGCCTCGGACACTGGCAGCTCTGAGCTGCCCTCCCTCGCCTGAAAATGAGGGTCGGAACACGCCCTCTGCAGGGCCCTTGTCAGGGCTGGTCCGTGAAAGGGTGCTGTACATCTCCCAGAGATGCCATGTGCAGAGGGCATCTCACAGAGGGGACACCTGGACAGGGCCAGGGCAGGGGCTTGCCCAAGGTCAGGGCCCATCTGCCTGACCTGTGAGTGGTCCTGTGGTCAGGGCTTCAAGGCTGGCGGGTCTTGTGTTCCCCGACAGGACTCAGTCCCAGGGGTGATGCCTGGAAGTCAGGTGGGACTGAGGCCCGCTGACCTGAGGGCAGCCACCCCCAGGTGGACCAGGCCTCCGATTCTCCTGTGACTGCAGAGCGAGAGCTGGGTTTCCTCTCTGGCTGAGCCGCCTCTGGGAGCGGACATCCCCCCCCCTCCGCCACGAGGACCAGACTGCAGGGCCCCCACAGCTGGCAGAGCCCAGCGAGTGGCTTGGAAAAAATAAGACTAGGATGGGGCCATGCAGAGACAAAGAAAAGAAAAATGGCATGCAATTGGCAGAGAAAAGCATTTTCTTTCTTGGTCTCGTTGACACGGGGTAATCACGGAGCATTTGGTGTGCCCTCGCATCGTACACGAGCATAATATTTAGCACAGAGGGCGCCCAGAGGCCAGCAGTAACCACAGGTCACCCTGGGGAGGAGCGGAGAGCATTTCGGATTTCTTCCTCAGAGTGAGTTTTCCAGTTAGACTATTTCCAGTTGGATATTGCTGCATTCTAAGGGACTCCAAACCTTAATGGCTTAAAACAGTGATGGATTCTTGAGGGTTTGAGTTGCGGGGGATTTAGGGGGGGCGGGTGGCTCGGCCAGGCACTCACGTGCTGCTTCCTGCTGAGATCTCGGCGGAGGAGCGAGCCTCTGAGATGTGTCCACCCACATGTCTGATGCCAGCGCGGGCCCCCTGCACCCCCTCTGTGTGTTCAGCCGTGGGAGGGCGCTTGGGCAGCCCCCCTGGCCTGTGATCATCCAGACAGATGTTCTGCTACCTGCATGCATTTCCGAGTTGAAAGAAAGAAAAGTATAGACGATTAGACAGTGAGGGAGGATGGACTGACAGAGCCAGAAAGAATCCAAACACGTGGGATCGGCGGCGTCTTTGACACTCATTCACTCAGCGGTCTTGTTGGGACGAATGATTTCACTTGGCTTTTTTGCTCTACTCAGGTCTAAAATGAAACTAGACGAAGCTGGCTGTGGTGTCTAGAGAGGCAGAATCCAGCCCGGCCAGGTGGCTCAGTGGTTGAGCATCAACCCATGAACCAGGAGGTCACCCGTTTGGTTCCCTAATTGGGCACATGCCCAGGCTGTGGGCTCCATCCCCAGTAGGGGGCATGCAGCAGGCAGCCGATCAATGTTTCTCTTATCAATGTTTCTGTCTCTCTATCCCTGTCCCTTTCTCTCTCAAAAAATCAATAAAAACGTATTTTAAAAAAGAGAGAAGCAGAATTCAGTGGTGTGAGGGCCCCAGGCTCTGGGCTTTCCAGGTTCTTGCTGTTCCTTCCATGTCGAAGGCCTAGCCCTTTTGCCCCTTGAGTCCCCTGGACCAGCAGAAGGGATGTATGCAGGTTCTGCAGGGCAGTCCCAGCCTGTCTGGTTGCTAACTTCTGACTAATTCTGAGCTGCTCCTCACTGCCTGCTTGCACCCAGCACCCACCCCCAGGCCACCCACCTCAGTGCCGCTGTGGGTCATGGGCCCCTGGGCCCGCTGGGGAGGATCGCCCCAGGCTCTGGGGAGCACTTTGCCCAAGACAGGAGCTTGTCCATGTCCCTGTCTGCACCCCCAACTCCCGCTGTGACCCAGTGGTTGTTACACAGGAACATGGGAGCCCAGCTCCTGGTCTTGGGGGGCCCGAGCTGAGATGTCGCACACCCCAAAGTCCCCCTCAGGATCAGGCTGGTCCCCTTCGCAGAAACCTTTGTTCTTTATTGAAACTTTCCTTTTCGAATTCTTGAGTAATATCAGAGCAAATAGTGAACATAGTGGAGGAGGCATTAAAATAAGAAACAGAACCCCAAAACGATGTGGGGGTGCATGGGAGCACAAACAGGAAAGCGATGATTGTAAATGTTCAGTGTACCGCGTCCTCAGAATCGCCACCAGCTTTTATTGATTTCCTTCAGCAAATGTCCTGCACTGGAAATACTGAGAGAAGTGATCCCTGGACGTTTTACAGACGTGAGCTCCACTCCGATTAATTAGGACAAAAGGCACCCGCGGCCCAGGCGGGGAGCCAGAGTGGCTCCAGGGAGGGTCTGGGCGGAGCTCATCCATGCAGGCCCCAGCGGAGCCCCAGGCTGAAGGCAGCACTGAGCCTGGGTGCCCCCTGGAGACCTCATGGGTGTGAAGGGGAGGCCGCCAGCGACCTCCGGGCGCAGTGAACAGCAGTGGCGGGCAGCGTAGAGGCTTCTGAGCTTCCTAAGGGAGGAACGGCCCCAGAACGGAGGAATTCGGGATGGGATGTTTTTCAAAGGGGAGGTCTCAGCGAGACAGGGCCAGGGGTACAGGCAGGCTGCCATGTGGCCTAAAAGCATCGTCCCCGGCAAATTTCTGAGCTTTGTCTTCGAGGTCTTTGAAATAAGACTTTTCAGGTCTCCACCCCCCACGTGCCTGGCTGGGCCTGGACCGCTTCCTCTTCCCTCGGGACGTGAAGGGCCTTCCCTCACTGTGCGACACCCACGGGATGTGCTTCTCCCCGTGTTTCCTCCTTCACGCCTGGGATGTCCACACCGTGACCCTCCCCCCCACCCCACCCCCCCGCTCAGTTCCTCTCCCCACGATTACCCTCCACGTGGGAAGCATTTTGTTTCTTATCATCTTTCCATGATGTGCTATGCGCCCATCGCCTATGACCTTCCTGCCGACCAACATCCATCCGTGTTGCACGTGGGTGAGCGTTCCCAGGAACATGCATTTGTATGTTTCTCCCTCCGTCTTCCCTCCCCTGTGCCTCTTTCCTCCCCCACTTCCTCCTCCTCCTCCAGAACTTTGCTCACAGGCCACTTCCTCCAGGAAGTCCCCCGGCCTGGCTGGAAGCAGGGGTGCCTCTGCTCTGTGGCCGTCATCCCAGGGGCTCTGAGAGCTGCGTGCTGCAGCCGCTCCCTCTGGAAGCCCTGCCTGAGCCTGGCTTTTCTCATTGGTCTGGGGTCTGCTGCGGCCCCTGCCAAGCGTCAATGTTAATAACCCGTAAGAACGGTGGTTGTCACCTCCAGACCAGCAGCTGACACCCCACCCCCCAAGTTAAGGGCTCCATATTCCCGTTTCCTTCGGTTTTTCTTTTTCTTTTATATATATTTACTGATTGATTAATTTCAGAGGGGAAAGGAGAGGGAAAGGAGAGATAGAAACATCAATGATGAGAGAGAATCATCGATCAGCTGCCTCCTGCATGCCCCACACAGGGGATTGAGCCCACAACCCAGGCATGTGCCCTGACCAGGAATCGAACCTGGGACCCTTCAGTCAGTCCACAGGCCGACACTCTATCCACTGAGCCAAACCAGCTAGGGCCAGTTATTATTTTTGTAGCATTTATGACATCACAAGAATGATTACTTGAAGGTTTCTTTTTTTTCCCTCTTACTTTCGTATAAATCCTATGAGGAGAGAAACTCTATAGCTCAGCCGAGTGGTATCCCGCCTTCGCCCTCAGGGCTCTAGGGCCGCTGTGCTGAGTCAGAGGCCGGATGGAGGGAGAGTGACAGCAACTTCACTTCCTGACCTCATTTCCGGCCCCTCTGCCTTCCTGCCCGAAGGCTGCCCGTGAGCACACGTCCCAGGCTTGGTCACTTTAGCCTAGAGGAGAAGGTCAGGTGGATACTGTTCAAGTTTCACGCACAATAGAAGTCGCGAGTCCTGAAAATGAATGTCCTTGTTTTTCTTCCCTGAAGTAAATGTGCTTTTCCCCCGCCGGCTGAGGTGGGTGTTATTGGCTGGCCCATATTTTCCGATCGGCAGCCTTGGCGCTAATGAATGGCTATTGATCCTGCAGGGGAGTGAGCGCACCTGGCCCGGGGCTGGGAGGAAGCGTCTGGTTTATTTTCCGTCTCAGAGAGGTTATAAATGAGGAGAGAGACGGAGGGGGGGGGGGTTGTGGGTCATTGCTGGAGCTTGGTTGTTAATTTTGTTTAATCAAGTGTGCACAACTAGCCTTCTCTACATTTTTTATGATTTTTTGTAATAGTCAAAAAGTAAGGAAATTATTATATTTAAAATATATTTTTATTGATTTTCAGAGAGGAAGGGAGAGAGAGAGAGACACCAATGATGAGAGAGTATCATTGATCGGCTGCCTCCTGCACACCCTACACGGGATCAAGCTCGCAACCTGGGCATGTGCCCTGACCGGGAATCGAACCATGACCTCCTGGTTCATAGTTTGATGCTCAACCACTGAGCTATGCCAGCCAGGCAAAAGGAAATAATTTTTTTTAAGATTTTAATAATTTTATTTTTTAACCCTCACCTGAGGATATATTTTCCATTGATTTTTAGAGAGAGTGGAAGGGAGTGAGGAGGGAAAGAGAGAGAGAGAGAAAAATCACTGCCCTGACCTTTCCTAACCTCCCCAACACTGGCCAGTTAGCCTGGCCCTGACCCAGGGCCTCACACTCCCTTCAGTCCCTGAATCAAGGACTTAGGCTGGCCTAGCAGGTGGCCTACAGGATGCTGCTCTCTGATTGGTTGGTTCCTGAGCTAACCAATTTGGAAGGTTCTGCCTCCTTTCTTGACTGCAGATCTGCCCCAGGTAATGGACCAGGTGGAGGAGTCCATAGGGGAAGGTGAGGCATAGAGGAGAGGGTGCAACGAGAATACCCAGTGAATGGGGAGTGCCACTCATTCATAGCTGGAGGCGGGGGCAGCCGAGTTGGGGGCTGAGGCTGCTGATCTCTCTGGCTGGTCAGGTGTGGCTCAGCCCTGGGCAGTGGGACTGGCCCTCGGAGGGACCTTCCGTCCCTGCAGAGACAGACGCAGAGCGATCACCGGGGCTCGCCCGCTCAGCAGTGACTCTCGGCTCCGTACTATTTCTGTAGCAGGTCCCCGCTGGCCCCTACCTCCCATGGTCTCCGTGGGCCGGAGAGCGGCTCTGTGCTCCTTGGAACCACAGGGAACACAGCTGGGAGGGGCGCTGCCGCTCTTACAAACATCAGATGCGCTGCGTGCGATGCTGGCTGCACGCGGCTCTGGGCAGCAGATGGCCCGGCAGATGGTGCAGGAACGCTGGGTCACATAGCAGGGCCTTAGCCTCCCAGGGTGGGTCTCCTGATGGCCTGAGAACAGAGTGGGTTTCAGGAGAGAAGATGGAGCCTGGGTTCTGCTCTTCGCAGAAAGCCCGCCCTGTGCTCAGGTGGGTTCAGTGCAGGCAGGCAGCACAGGACCGGGGCGGGGGGGCAGGGGGGGGGAGGGCGCTGGTCCCCGCAGGGACGCAGGGGAAACAGAGGCAGCCGTAGTGGGCTGGCTGCCCGGGCCCAGACCCAGCTCCCTCCCACTGTGCTCATCCAACGCCTCTGCCAAATCCTCGGGCCGGGTGCGGGGAGCTTGGTCAGTCGTGCGTTCTGTAAATATTTGCCCGGCCTGGGCACCATGGGGGGCCAGGTCTGTGGTAAGCCCTCCCCTGGACTGGGGCTTCCACACGGGTCACGTGGGGCCAGCTCAACCACCGTCACACTCACATGCCTTTTATTACAGTGTACTGTTCTGGTGGTTCTCCATCATTCTTAACTCGCTGTGCTGGCTGGTGAGGTAACATTGGCACAGGTGTGTGCACACGGGAGACAGCGGAATGTACAGGCGTGGGCAGCTGTGGGTGGGCAGGTGCAAGGTGACGTTCTTTGAGTCACTAAAGCCATTGTCGTGATCACAACCTGCCTGTCTTTTTCCACACGGACAGCTACAGACCTGCTGGTGCCCACCCTGTGCAGGACCAGGTACTATCAGGTCTCAGCATCCATGGGGGTCATACGCCCCACAGATGAGGGGGCGACCGTACCCTCCAGGGCGAATTCTTTGCTGGGCCAGGGGTATGCACGGCCTCGAGGGCCCACACCTTGGACCCCAGGTCATAACCCCTTAGCAACACTCACATACCCACCTTTGTCTTCAGATCTCAGCCTATACCTGGTGAGCTGGCCCAGGTCACAGTGTGGCCCAGCTGACCTCTGACCCATGACCCCGTGGGCCTGTGTGAGCCCCCAGAGTCATCCCCGGGCCCCAGCTTTTGTGGAGGCACCCTTATTTCTGGAAATAGGTGTCCTTGCCTGATACACACAGTAGAGACCTACCTCCTTGCTGGGCGGAGTCTGTCCCAGTCCCACAGGGCTCCCCGCCTTCCACACTCCACACAAAGTCACCAGGCTCCAGGGCCCTTCCCCAGGAGCCCCTTTCTCCTGCAGTGTCCCTGCTGGTGGCCACAGGGAATCCGGGGAGCGGGGCAGCTTCCGTGGCGTCATAGAAGGTCATATCTCTGTACCCCGCAGCGAGTGCCCCGGCCCGACCTTCAGAAAGCACTCAGGTGCCGGGAAAAGTCGTGCCGCTTGTTTCCTGGAAAAACCCAGTGGACGTCTCCTGCAGGTGGCTTTCTCTTCCGCCCGCTCCCCGGAAACCTCGCCAGCTGGCTCCCAGGTGGCTCCGCTGTCCCTGTTCCTAGAAATGCCCAGGAAGCGATCTGGTGTAGAGCCGTCCTGGGACCACCTTCGGCTCGCCAGGGGGTCTGCTCATGGGGAGACTTGCACCGTTCACACACTCCTCCCCCTCCTCTCAGGGGAGCCGCACGTCCATTATGAGAAGTGAGCGGCCAGGATTCTCCCTCATTTACGCTCCGGTTCCGTGGCCTGGCCAAGGCCACACGGCAGGAAGGGGAACGGGGTTTGGGCATTGCTCTCCTCGGGCCGGACAGACACCGAGGAGGCTGGGGTCCGGGGTCCTGGGGTTCACGGGCCCCTCGGCCTCCTGTTTTGCAGAGGGCGGCAGCCTGCACGCAGCCTGCGTCCACGAGAGCGCCGTGCACAGCCGCGTCTTCCAGATCTCCTACAGGAACGAGGAGGTGCCCATTGGCGACGCGGCCGTCTTCCGGGCTCACCTGCTGTTGGACGGTGAACGGGTGAGTCACGGATCCGCCGGCGGCCGCGCGCTGCAGTTCCTGCCCGGAGGCGCGGTGCCCGCCCGGCGGCGCCTTCTGTGTCCACCAAGGGGTGAGCGGTCCGGGCAGCTGTAGGTCTGCTCTGGCGTCTCACAGATGCGAGATTTCCCCACCTCCCTGCTCTTACTCACTTAGTTGCTCGTTCTTTCATTCCTACACTCGCTCGTTTTCCAGCCCAAGGCGTTGCCGGAGACTGACGTGCGGACTGTCTCAGCCACCTTTCCTTTGCCCTTTGGGCCTGTGGCTGAGCCCGTGGGAGTCTGTGAGCGTCTGCTTCGTCCAGGGCTCTGGGCCCGGCCTCTGGATGAGGGGCGACCCCGACGAAGGTCGCAGGTCCTCTGCCCTCAAGTGACTGCTAGCTCATCAGGGAAACGGTCCATGAACCAGCACCTGATGGATGATCCACTGCACTAGCTGTGTGTGCCAGTGAGCAACAGTGACCAGGACAGGGAGCTGGGCTCGGGGAGGACGCCGGTGGTTCTCAGGGGAGCCGGCTTTGGGGTGCACACGCCAGGCGGTCCTCAGGGTAAGAGGAAGAGGAAGGGCGTCTGGGGGAGCAGCATGAGTAAAAGCTCAGAGGCCCGGGAGCCTCGTTCTGTTTGCCGGAAACGTGGTTGCAGATGCCCCGTCCCACCCTGGCCGGACTGGCTCAGTGGATAGAGCATCAGCCCGCGGACTGAAGGGTCCTGGGTTCGAGTCTGTTCAGGGGCATGTACCTCGGTTGCAGGCTTGCGTGCAGGAGACAACCAGTCGATGTGTCCCTCTCACATCAGTGTTTCTCTCTCTGTCTCTACCCCTCTCTTCCACTCTCTCTAAAAATCAATGGAAAAACATCCTTGGGTGAGGATTAACAACAACAACACAATTACGCAGATGCCCTGTGCATCAGATTAGCACACGTCAGAGGAACACGCGGAGTAGAAACCCCAGACCCCTCAGTCCCCATGGCCGCGTTCCCACAGAGCACTTCCTGCTGGGCCTCCTTGAATGCGGGCAGTGACTCCCAGCTGGGAACGCAGACCAAGAGGCCCGCCTGCTACTCACAGTCCCAGGTGCTATGCCTGAGGCCACCTGGCATCCCCCCCGCCCCGGCCCCCATCCCGTGGTTTTCTGTCCCCACCATGAATGGTCCAGGTGGTGACCACATTCCCCTGCGTGGCTAGAAGTGAAACGTTCCCACTCATTCTTCGCTCATGAACCCACCCTCCCATCAAGGATTTATGCCCCCCGTTAACCACACCCTGACGGGCCAAAGATAAAATGGCGAGGGAGAAAACATCCTGGTGCCTTGGGGCTTATATTTTCATGTTTGATCCATACGTCCCAATGTAACCAGGTAAATAAACCAGGTACGCTGGGTCCCTGAGCCTTGCCACGGCCGCGTGCTCTGCTCACCCGGCCGTGACGTGCATTTATAAGCGTGTCAACAGGAGGCCTTTGCTCTTGATGGATCCTGTGAGCTCCATGGGACCCACCCAAAGTGGGAGCGAGCGTCTGGCGGGCCCACTGGGCAAGGCTCGCTGCTGCCTCAGGAGAAACCCTCCAATGATGGACCGGGGGATGGCCCGGAGCTCAGCCAGCACCGGTTCCCCACAGGACAGGTGACAGAGGGGGGCCTCCCTGGGAGCCAGCACCAAGCGGAGACCCCAGTGCTGAGGCGGAGCCTGGGCACCCAGAGCTCTGGGGGACAGGCCCCGCGGCAGGAGGAGGGTGGGGTTCCAGGAAGAGCAACGGCCACGGTGACCTGCACGGTGAGTGCGGAGAAGCGGGCAGGAGGTGGCGTTGGAGAGGCCGGTGGGCCGGACGTCCCGCGCTCTGAAGGCCACGGGAGGGAGGCAGCAGAGGCCTCTGATCTTGCCGGAAGGGCGCAGTGGCATGGCTTTAGTTTGTGCCCAGGGGCTGTGCATATTCGCATATAAGTTCTCCGGTTAGTCCCTTCCTGTCCCTCCCCCCCCCACACACCTCTGTCAGTCTGTGCCATGCATCCGTGTCTCTGGACCTGCTTTGCTCGTGAGTTGATTTTGTTCATTAGATTCCACATGTAAGGGAGATCATGAGATGTTTGTTGTTCTCTGACTGGCTCCTTTCGCTCAGCACAATAGTCTTGTCCACATTGAGAAGATAGTGTGCGGAGACGGGGAGCTCCCTGCCTGCACTGAGTGAGTCCGCAGAGAGCACTAGCTGCTGTGTTTGCACCACCCACTGTGCGCAAAGGGCTTCCTGGCGCAGGAAGGAAAGAACCGAAGGGAGGGAAGGAGGGAGGAAAGGGCCCTTGAAGGGAGGCGATGGCATTAACCAAGAAAAGGCAGAGCCATGGAAGGACCAGTACATGTGCATGTGAATGTGTGTGCGTGTGTGTGTGATCCTGTGTGCATGTGCGAGTGTGCATGTGTGTGCGGGTGTGCAAGTGCGAGCGTGTGTGTGTTTGGAGGGCAGGGCAGGAAGCCAACAGGCAGCGATGAAATGCATGGTGAGAGAAGGCGGTGACTTCATCCGGAACACCTTGCAATGAAATATTTTGGAGACATCGGTGACGTCATAGCTGGGCTCAGTCCAGCCCCGCTCATCCTGGCCCGGGCCTCCCTCCAAGCCCAGAGGAACGGCAGCGTGCCTGGATCTGGAGTGCACCGTGAATCTTCGTTCCCGGGCCAATGCACGCCCAGAAGGTGGTTGGGGGCTCGCCGTGCCAGGCTCGCTTCCTGGGGCTGCGCAGGAGGTTGCGACGCTTGGGCTGTGTGTACATAGCGAGGTTCCTGATTATGCAAAACAGAGCGAGGAGATGGAGTTATTCATAGCCCTTGGATCCAGCAAAATGTTAACTTTTAAAGGCTTTTTTTTTTACAACAAATTTTAAAACACCAGGGGCCTAAAGATAAATTCCACCCATATGTCTCAGCCTGAGTTATGCTTCACCAGGAATATATTTCCGAAGAGGTGAGACAGTGCCGTCCCTGCAGGATGAGAACATTCTGGCAAAGGAACGAAGCCCAAAAGCGGTGGGGTGGGGATGAGCTTTATTTATTCCTCAAGATGCATTAATGTTTCCTGTGGCGGCTCTGTTCCTGCGCCAGGTCCAGAAGGAATCTAGGTGACACTGTCCCTTAATGATGCCAGACGACGGGATGCTGGGCAAGAAATGGGCGGGGGTTAGCTGCCGGGGCTCAGCCACAGGCAGAGGCGCTGTCAGTGACTGGGGGAGCCTGAGCCAAGCGGAGCTTCCAGCTGCATGGCCTGATCAGGGGTTCCTTCCTTCCTTCCTTCCTTCCTTCCTTCCTTCCTTCCTTCCTTCCTTCCTTCCTTCCTTCTTTCATGAGCTGAAATCTATAATAGAAAAGTGCAATTGCCTGATTTGAAATGTTTGCAACTTTCTGAGGACAAAACCAAGTATGTCTTCAGATGGAATTTGGCTCACAGGCTTCCGGCTATAAACCCGAAACAAACAAATGTAATGGGAAGCCTTGAATGCGAAGATGGAGACAGAACAGGGTGTTGGTGGTTATGGGGGAGCAGGGCTCCGCGCAGCCCGGGAGTCGTGAACAGGGATCCCCGCTGAGTAGGGCCAGTGGTGAGGTCTGGTATTGAGCAAGCAACTCCCTTTGAGGGGGTGGGGTGACAGTGTTTCCTGTGGGAAAAGAAGGGGGCGGGTGCCTTCCTTAGATGTGTGTGAGCATCGGGCAGGAAAGACAGATAGATACGGGTGCGAATTAATGCCAACAGAGCTTTGGCAAACTCAGAAGGGGCGCAGCCATGACTAAGACATAAAATGCTGAGGCGTCTTAAAGCATAAATGGTGACTTGGGCTGGGCCTCACGGCAAAGGATGGGCTTCCTCCGGATGCTGAGCCGCCTCGGGAAATGACGTCACTGCCCTAGCGTTGGTCTCCCTGTACACCAGGACAGGGTGCCTGCCTGGCGAGGGTGCCCGAGGGCAGAGGTGACAACACCTCCAATGTTACCCACCGCTAGCCAGGTGGGTTTCCCCACTCCCCCAGCAGGCGCTGGACTGGGACACGGTACTCCTGCTTAAAATGACTCCACATCAACCCAGCCGGCGTGGCTCAGTGGTTGAGCTTCCATCTATGAACCATGAGGTCACAGTTCTATTCCCCGTCAGGGCACATGCCCAGGTTGCAGGCACGATCCCCAGTAGGGGGCATGCAGGAGGCAGCCGATCAAAGATTCTCTCTCATCATTGATGTTTCTCTCTCTCTCCCTTCCTCTCTGAAATCAATAAAAAATAATAATAATTTCATGTCAAATCTGTTTGGGGAACGAGGTTCTTGAGGTCCTGCAATGTAAAAAATGGTTTAACTAGCATTTCTTTGACCAATGGGATTCTTCCCCAAATTTGACTGCATAAATCCCTCCCGTTTTCCATGCAATGCTCACAGACACCCTGTCCCACCCACCAGAGTTCCGTGGCGCATACATGGACCAGTGTGAACTCATATCATCGCTTCCTGGTGAGATTCCTCTTCTGGGTTTTGAAACAGAGACTGGCCGGAGTTGTCATTGGCCCACACCTGACCCCAGAACTCCCTCAAGCTTTGTTTCTCCCGCAGGTGGAAGAGGCCCTGAGTGAAGTTGACTTTCAGCTCAAGGTGGACCTGCACTTCACGGACAGTGAGCAGCAGTGAGTGCCCTTGAACTTGTGAATCCTGGCACCGAATTCCCTCCCCCAGCCCTTCCCCACCTGGGGCAGCCTCATGGCCATGAACCTCAGAACATCTTTAGAAATGCCTTTCTCTGACTGACTTATTCACTTAGCATAATACCTCCTAGGTCCATACGTGCTGTCACAAAGGGTAAGATTTTGCTCTTTTTAATTTTTTAAAAATTTTCTAAAAAATATGTTTTGTGATTTCAGAGAGGAAGGGAGAGGGAGGGAGAGATGGGAACATCAGTGATGAGAGAGAATCATCGATCAGCTGCCTCCTACACGCCCCACACTGGGGATGGAGCCCACAACCCGGGCATGTGCCCTGACAGGAATGGAACCATGACCTCCTGGTTCATAGGTTAACACTCAACCCCTGAGCCCTGCTGGCTGGGCAGGTTTTGCTCTTTCTTATGGCTGAGTAATATTCCACTGTATATATGCACCACGGCTTTTTACTCCTCTCGTCTACTGACTTGAGTGGCTTCCATATCTTGGCTATTGGAAATGAGGGCTGCAATGAACGTAGGGGTGCATACATCCTTTCACTTGCTCCTTTCAATAAGCCAACATTTGATCAACTCCTACAGTTTGCCATGGACTGTGCTAGGTGTTGGGGTATGAAGGTGAATTTCTCACATCTCCTGGTCTTAAGAGGTGGGGTCTAGTGGAAAATGCAGACTCACAGAGGCAGCTCAGTGCTGGCATCTGTTGGAAAATAAAGCGAGTGTGGATGGGGGGCCAGGCAGGGTCCCCCCTGAGATGAGCCTCGGACAGAGTCTGGCTGTCCTTCCATCCTTGGCGGTGGGCTTGGAGGTAGTCACAGCAGAGCGCACATCCCAGATCTGCCAGGAAACAGCGGGATGTCTCTTTCCCCTCCTCTGAGCCTCAGTTTCCTCATCTGCCCGTCACGGAAAAGACAGCTTCTACCAGATGGTCTTCGCAGGGCTGGGATGGCTGAGGCATGGCGGCGGGCGGCCGGGGCGAGGCTGTCACGCAGATCTGCCTGGACAGAGGCAGCGATGACGCCGTCACTCACCTCGCCCACTCGCTTGCCTTGCAGGCTGCGGGACGCAGCGGGGGCCCCTGCCATCAGCAGCCGGACGCTCGGCTTACACTTCCACCCCCGCCAAGGCCTGCACCACCAGGTGCCCGTCATGTTCGACTATTTCCACCTGTCGGTGATCTCGGTGACCGTCCACGCCGCCCTGGTGGCCCTGCAGCAGCCCCTGATCAGGTACGTCACCGGGAGCCCGAGGCACAGGGCGGGCACTGCTGGTCACACCACCGTGGAGGGGGCGTGAGGGACACGGAGGTGGCCGCGACGGTCAGCACGGACCAGAGATGCTCCTCCCAGGCTGCCGGTGGGGCGCAGAGGGGACTGCCGGGCAGGGAGAGGTGGGCGGGGCAGCTGAGGGCACCAGGAGCCCCGGGGGCACAGGCCCGGGTCGGATAACAGAGTACAGACCCGACCCGAAGACTTGGCTGCTACACCTGGCTTGGCTTTGCCTCAGTGGGCCTATTTGAGAAGTCACGTGTCGGCCCTGAGACTCCTAATCTTCCTCTCTAACAGGAACGGGTCCTGTCCGTCGAGGTTTCATGACTCTCACGGCGGGCAGTGGCCGGCAGGGCGGGGCTCCGATGCCTCCCCACTTGCAGGAGAGGAGCTCGATGGAAACCCACGGGCTCGGGCTCCTCCAGGCCGGGGTAACATAGACCTGCAGGAAGGGTTTCTGTTTGTTCGCTCACAGTGTCTGGGAACAATGACAGCCCTTGGATGTCATGGGAAATGCCTGTCACGTAGGGCAAGCCCTGGTTTTTCTAGAAAAGCCATTTCCAAGGCGTCAGGCAAATCCAATCAGAGGAAAGCAGGTGTGAGATTAAAGCTCAGCTTGGAAAGACCCATCCCTTCCTGAGGCAGACAGAGGGAAGACCCAGCTTCACCCTCATGGGGCCATGGGGTGTCGGGGGAGGGATTCAGATCCACGCACTTCCATCAGGATAATGAGGCATTTTATAAAAATATATTTCTATTGATTTCAGAGAAGAAGGGGGAGAGAAATAGAAGCATCACTGATGAGAGAGAATCCTGGATCGGCTGCCTCCTGCATGACCCCCACTGGGGATCGAGCCTGCACCCCGGGCATGTGCCCTGACCAGGAATCGAACTGTGACCTCCTGGTTCACAGGTTGACGCTCAACCACTGAGCCACGCCAACCGGGCAATGAGTTATTAATTTGTAGTCTGTCCCCCGAATGTGCCACGCGTCTCCTTACTCAAATATATGCTATATTTCTTCTGGAATGTTCCTTCCCGGCAAGCTAGACACTTACTTTAAATCTCAGTTAGAAGCAAATCATCCTGAAGAGTATATTATATATTACCCTTGATTGAATTTGTGGTGTCATCAGCAATAGCTATAGAACCACAATAGTGACCACCTTAGATTTTATTACCTTTGTGGTGTGACTGGCAATAGCTACCAGCCTGTATGGAGTCGTCGCTATTCGTCAGCCATAGCACTTAACACTGCACTTGTCTGGCCTCATGAAACCCTCACAATAACCCCCAGAAACAGGCCCCAGGATGTTTAAAAACTATTCGCAGCCCTGGCCGGCATGGCTCAGTGGTTAGAGTGTCAGCCTGTGCTTTTTTGAACCAAAAGGTCACAGGTTCAATTCCTGGTCAAGGGCACATGCCTTGGTTGCAGGTTTGCTCCCAGCCCTTCTCCCTCTCTCTGAAAAAGCAATGGAAAAAATATCCTTAGGTGAGGATTAACAAAAAAATAAACCTACTCCCACGTCACAGAGCTGATAGGCGCTGCTGGGGTCGAACCCTGGCCGCCTGGGCACACTGGCTGCCTCTTAATACTTGTCCACACTCTACTTGGGTGACATCCCTCACTCCTCATCCTTCCGCCCAGTGTGGCTTATAAACTGCTGTACACTCACTGGCCTGAGTTCACCTCTCTCGTATTCCGTCTGCCTCGCTCTAGCCCAGTGGTTCCCAGTCTGGGGCACACGCCTCACTGGGGGGGGGGGGGGGGGGAGGAGAGACAATTTGATTTTTAAGGGGGACAATTCTAGAATGAGTTATTAACAGTGAATTTTGCATTTCATATGGTTCTAGGGGCCTCATCTACAGTATGTAAACATATGTTGTAACATATTTATGCATTTCAGGTCTCTATTATATGTTTTGAAACTTTACTTGCTATTTTTTCATATCACTTCATATTATTTTTTAAACAATTTCTAAGTGATTTTTTCCTCAGTACTTCAGCTAACCTTTCATTTTTCTCTTTCATGGATGCCGTGTTCTTTGGAAGCTTGTTTAGACCAAGTTAATGGCCTTTTCAGCTTCCTCCACATGGATAGGAGTTCACTTTTGGAATAGTAGGAATTCTATGTCACAGGGGGCATCAGGATGTTAGAGGTGCTTAGGTGGGGCATGGCCAGGAAAAGGCTGGGAACCGCTGCTCTAGACCAAAGTGTGTTTACCATGAGGGCCATGCCTTAATCACATTGCTACCTTAACCCTGACTCACAGCCCGGCACGAGGCAGGAGCCCAGTGAATACCTGACTACATGAATGAAGCAGAAATACGATGCTCGCTTCATTTCCCCGCCAGCGTTTTAAGCAGACGCGGGTCTCTTGGATTAATACCTTGCAGGGTCCTTCCTGAGCACCTGTGCTTTATGGTGTCACCTGAGGCTAGTTATCCTCAGGGCCTCTTTGCCATCAGAGACTTGGAATCTCGCTGCGGGAAGAAGACATGCCCATAAAATAGTCTTGACAATGGAAGACAATTGACTGTTAGGCTAATTAGTAAAAGAGATGGAGAGAGAGAGGCCATGAGAACACGCAGACTTTGTCACTCTGTCAGTGGAGGGAAATCACAGAGGTAAAGGAGGTGGTCATGAACCCAAATATGAGAAATCCAAGTGATTGTATCGGCTTCCGAATCCCCTTCGATTCTGCCTGTGACGGTCGCCTTCACACCCGTCAGCTGGTCTTCTTGTTGACTTGCCGAGCTGGCGGGGTCTGTACAGTTGTCCATGGAACAGATTACAACATCTCCAACCGGCATTGACCTTGTGGGCTTCATCGTCAACAGTCTGACAGCCACGATCCTACTAGGACCGCCCCTTCTGTAGGACTTGTCTTGTGGGCTCCCCAGCCGTTCCCCCAAGGAGCTGGAATCATCTTTCTCTACATCCTCTTTCTCCCTCTTCACTTCTCTCCTCTTCAGTTTTACTCGCCCGGGAAGAGGCTCCTGGCTTGGTAAGGGCGGCCCGGATGCGGGCCCGGAGCAGTCCAGCCTTTCTCTGGAGAACCTGGTCTTCGGAGCTGGGTACTGCAAGCCGACTTCCTCCGAGGTACGTCAGCGAGGGGCTGGGCAGTGGCTCCGAGACCAGCAACCTTCGCTTTGTGTGTGGGGCGGGGAGGGAGGGGGGGCGGTTAGTCAAGTGCCAGCTGCTTCAGAGGTCCCACTTAGAGCATCGTTGCTCTGGGCGTCCCTCCCTGTCATCTGTCCCTCCATCCCTTGTTTTATTTGCTGCTACTTCCCGCAGACATATTCCAGCTGCCAGGCCTGGGCAGGCGCCGAGGGTCCGGTCTGCGTGTGGCACCTCTTTGACCTGGTTCCTCGAAGGATGTGGTTCTCTGGGGGCCACGGGGCATGTTGTGTGGGGCTCCCCGAGGTGGCATGGGAGTGCCAAGGGGGCTGCCCTGGGAGACTTCAGAAACCCTAGGCCTGGTGTGGGTGGCAGCGGGGGCCCCTGTGGCTCACTCAGCCCACCTGATTCTGTTGCATCCAAGGAGGTCAAGGTGACCTGGCCACCTCTCCACCGCTGAGCCGTGGTGACGGGAGAGAGAGAAGTCTGGTCTCAGGCGCCTGCCGTGCTAAGTACGAGGTGGCTTGTGGGTGGGGGTGGGGGTTCTTCACCTCTGTGGAAACTCAGGTTCCTCAACCCTAACATGGGGTGACTCTGTATTTTAGAGAGGGTTTCAGAGTTCACGTGTCAAAACAGTACAGAAATAGACTCCTAGCAGGCATGTGACACGGCATCCTTTTTTAAAAATTCTTCTTTCTTGGCTATTTTGGGGGATGTGTGTCAGAGAAGACACCCTGGTTTCCCCCGGAGTCAGAGAGAACGCGTATTTGTGGTGCAGCTGTGAGCTTGCTCTCGGGGCGCCGCTCCATGGGTGGTTTTCAGGACCTGATTCTCTTCCGTGCATCGTCCATCTGGGCCCGTTCAAACCTGCTGGCTCAGCGCTGTGCCCACAGCTGCCTGCGCACCTGGCAGGGGCTGCGGGCAAAGAATGAAGCTCACCCGCGCCCCTGGGGCTGTGCCTCCACATCCCTAAGAAGCAGGTGCCTTAGGCAATCAGCCTCACAGACTGCAGCCCCAGGGAGCAGGGAGCAGGAGCGCCCGCCCACACCGCTCCTCACAGAGGCCTTGGCACAGGGGCTGGTGGCAAGACCCAGCTCAGGAGGGGAGGGGTGCTGTGCCGTGCGTGTCCCTGTGTCCGCAGCCCCTTCTGACAGCTTCAGATTGAGAGCCGGAGGGAGGCTCGCTCTCCTCCCCATCGCAAGCCCGCAGCTCTGCCTGCGGAATTATTTTCCCTCCAGCTCCCGGCTTATCTGTCAAAATGGGTTGGAATGCCTGCCTCGTGGGGTTGCTGAGATTAAATGAATAAGCTTATAAAAGCCTTGAGCTTCCAGCCTGGCATAGCAGTGCTCCGGAAATCCCCGGGCTGGCATTATATTCCTTTTAGTTGATCCACATCATTAAACTGGATCATAATTAAATCGGATGTGACTCCAGGAGCCCCAGTGTGGTCTCGTGGGCAGGACACTGGCTGAGGGACTTCGATTATGGAGTTCTGTTCTTGGCTTCAGCACTAACCTGCTGTGTGACCCTAAGTCAGACGCTTGCCCTCTCTGGGTCTCCGTGTCCCATGGAGGGAGATTGGATGAGATCGCACTGGAGGCCTCTGTGCGATTTCCGCTGTGAAATCTCTGTTTGCAGGAGAGACAGCATCCTCACAAAGTCGCTGGGCTCTGCGTGCAGTCTAGTCAGCAGACTGGCGGACGGGTGCTCCCGGGCCCCTGAGGCCGCTCCCTGCCTGTCTGTCCTGGGTCTCAGGTCTGCGCTGGCCCCGGGAGAGCAGAGCGGCAGGTGGGGGGCGGGAGAGAGGCCTGTGTTCCCACCACCAACCTCCCACGCCGCCACACCCTGTCCATCCCCCGCCTCCTCCATTCTGCACCTCTAACAGGATGTTTCTTCCTCTGAAATACAGCGGGAACGCTCCCTGCGTCATCTGGGCTCCTAACTGCTCCGGCTGAGCAAATACAAACCGTAACGTCGCCCAGCTGTTCACCGAGCAGTTCAGACTGTCGGGGTTCCTGCACAGAACAGTGTTCCTCCCTGCCCTGGCCTTGCAGTAAAGAAACCCACACTTAAATGGGACTCTGCCCCTTCCTAGCCTTGGTCCTGGAGTCTAGTCGGTGAGCCGTCCGCGACCCACTCACCTTCCCCCGGTCAGTAAAGTAACAGCAATACTTGGGGTGTCGACAGGCGGGTCAGTGCACACCCCTGTGACGTAAGCTGCTGGGGGCAGGTTCCAGGCTTAGCGATTCTAGAAGCCAACAGGGAACTGACTATTGTCATCCTCTCCCCAAAAATATCAGCCTGTCCTCCCGATCCACATCCTGTTTTCCCTGAAAAATGAGCAGGGCCTGCGGAATCTTCCCAGCCCCATGCTGGCTGCCTCCAGTGTTCTGCATAATTGAATGTATTTGATAGTTCCGATCACCCTGAAAAATCACTTTACAAATATTGAAATAATAAGAGATCCATCAGAGCACCAGTGGTGTAACATTACCTTCGGTTCCCATGGCAACCACGGTGCTCACGTTCGGCGGGGTGGTTATTAATGGCATTTGCCCACAGCCGCGTGTTGGGTTGGCTCGGTAAGTGCGCACCCGGGTGTTTATCATCACCTGCCGTGCGTGCAGCTCATTTCGACTTATGTTTATTGTGGGGATTTTAGAAATGGTTTTTATTTGCTGGTTTGGTTCTGTTCGATTTTTCGGAAGGCATGTTGCCAGTGTCCAGTAAGCAGTTTCCTGGCTGTGTTGCTCAGTCTGTCCTCTGTGTGTGTGTGTTTTGGGGAGGCAGGTCATTGAACGGGTTCAACGGGATCTCTGGGGTGTAGACTCAGTGGCTATAGGACACCTCAGGAGGCAAGAAATCCAGCACCCAGAAAACAGAAGGCGGAGGGATACTTACTGAGCAACGACTATGTGCTGCCCACAGTGCTCACCTTTTGCAAGCACCATGATCTCTTTCGAGTCTTCTAACGTCCACAAACGTTTCTAAGTAGGAGACCCATTCTACAGGTGAGCAAACTAAGACTGAGAGGCCAGGCATCCTTCCTAATGGTAGTTGTTTGAACCAAAATTCAAACCCAGCTCTAGATAACTCTGGAGTGATTGTTCTCTTGCGTGTATTTGCACTAACATGAGCTCGCCCCACGCTTGTTCTCATGGTTGATGTATTTAGAGTGGTCCGCGTGTGGCCAATACGGAATTAATTTTCCTGCTCCTGTTTTTACTGTTCTCATTTCCTTTAGTGCAGTTACAATTAGAAGTAATAGAAGTGGAATGAGTCCTCGTTTTGCTCATGTGCACACAAAAATTGCCATTTGCAAAGCAGTGTTAGAATCCAGGGTGACCCTGACACACAATCCCTCATGTTTTTGAAATATCACACGTAGCCACTACGTGGTGATTTTTTTGAAACACGCACACCTGATTGAATTGGAGAAGAGTGCTGCTTTTCCTTAAATCAGAGCCTTCCTTCAAATTACACCACAAAAACAAAGACATTCTTCAGGAAAGAGTGGGGTTCGGTGGTGCTCTGAAAACTAGATTTGCCTGATCGGTGTGAGTAGTGGAATGTTCTTAATTAAATATGAAGAATGCCACGTGCCTGCGGCCCACGGAAATGCTGAACGTCGCACGCCTTTTGGGGAGTAACTTTTAACAAAGAGCTCCTGGAGGTGAAATAGGAGCAGCGACAGTGCTGACACTGCATGTCTGAACAGATGGGCTCAGCGTTTTCACACGCGGAGTGCTCAGGGTTTTCTGTGCAGTGGTGGCTGCCTTGGCTGAGGACCCGCTGTCTGCAGACCCAGGCGCAGCTGTGCAATGGCCTGTGCGTGTCATCGGAAGGCTCTGCAGCACCACCTCTTCCAGGAAGCCTGCCCTGCCCATCCCACCACACGCTCCTAGCATCCTAAGGCTTCTCCTAATGGGACTCCACATTTCGCACCTGGGTATTTGTGTCCCTGGCTCCTCCAACTTAAGAATAGTTTTCCTGCCCTAGGCTCAGGAAATATGGCTCAGTGGATAGAGCATTGGCCTGCGGACCAAAGGGTCCTGGATTTGATTCCGGTCAAGGGCACGTACCTCAGTTGCAGGCTCCTCCCCAGCCTGGGCCCTGGTTGGGGCATGTGCAAGAGGCAAACAAATCGATGTGTTTCTCTCACATCAATATTTTTCTCTGTCTTTCCCTCTCCCTTCCACTCTCTCTAAAGATCAATGGAAAAATATCCTTGGGTGAGATTTTAAAAGAAAAAAAAAGAGTCGTTTCCCCCAGAGGGTGGTGTGTGAGGGGGTGGGGGCAGTGTATATTAATTCCTGGAGCTCCCATGTTTAGCAGACAGGAAGCACCAAGTTTAGAGCAGTTAGGATCATGAAGATGAATGGAATGGAACTGGCCCTGGGCCTTGCTGGAGAATAGAGAGAAACCCAGTGGGACTCCCAATCATACTTGTAGTCAAGTAGATCAATAGTGACAACGGATGCATTTACCCAAGATGCATCATCCATCGGCACTAAGGTAACTCACAGGAGGGTTGTGAATTATTCAGGGTTAATATGTCAACTTATCTAATTACTAGTGAGGTCTTGCTTTTAAAGGTTTAAATCGGCCCGGCTCTCTCGGGGATGTAGGAATCGAGCGATTCACTAAAGAAAATGCCATCACGTATGGAAGGTTTACATGGAATTCCTACTGATAATAACCCTAAGACTCATGGGCCCTGCCTTTGTGCTGCTTATGGGAAGTTTTCTTCTCACTCTTGCTTGCCCAAGGAGGGCAGCGAAGGCCCTGTCCAAGGTGCTGAAGCTGGTGAGGGTTGGGAGGAGGTGAACTTGACCCCCTGACCCCAGGCTATTCCTGTAATTCCAAGCCCACTGAACTGTAGGGCACTCTGTTGCTTTGCTTCATAAAATGGAGTCAATAAAACTGACCTTGCAGTGACGGGAGCAAGCTGAGTCAGAAAAGTATATTTTAAAAATCGCTGCTTAAAACAGGCTTATACACAGAGAGGAAAGGAAGCCACGTTGAGGAGTCAGGAAGGAAAACAGTGAGCAACAAGGATTGCCGGGCCTGGTTCTCAGCCACACAGTGTGCGCTTGTCCTCCGCACTGGACGGAGCGTTGAACTCTCAAAGGGTGGTGAGGACGAACACCGATGAGGGAGGACTTGCTCCTGAGGAGCGATAAGAAGGGGCCGTTGTGAGCAGGGAGCAGGGCCGGAAACGGGGCTCAGACCCATCCCCCCCTGGAGCCGACGGCTTTATGAACCCGCTGTCGGCTCTTATTTCTGCTGAGTCACCGCTGACGGAGGCACTGCGGGACTAAATGAATGCCCCCGTCAGTGCGCACAGACCCGGCCGGGCACCTGGCCGCTGTCAGGCACGGTTTCCGGAGGCCCAGGCCGCACACCGAGAAAGGCCTTCCCCTGCTAGCACTCAGCTCGGGGAGCGTTTCCCCTGTGGGCAGAGCAGAGTGGCCGCGAATAAGTCATTAGGCTCTTCGAGCCACAGTCTTTTGATCTGGGAAATGGAAATACGAGTTTGTATTATTTATTTTTTATTTTATTTTATTTTAATCCTCACCTGAGGATATTTTTCCATTGATTTTCTTTTAGAGAGAGGGAAAGACAGAAACATCGATGTAAGAGAAACACATCTATTGGTTGCCTCCTGCACACGCCCTGACTAGGGCCTAGGCTGGGAACGAACCCGCAACCGAGGTACGTGCCCTTGACTGGAATCGAACCCAGGACCTTTCGATCCGTAGGCTGACGCTGTATCCACAGAACAAACCGGCTAGGGCTGGATTATTCATTATTTGGTCTGATAAGAAAGAACTCCAAGGCATGAGACGTGATCAAAGCAAGGAACAGAAATGCCCAGAGCGTTTGCCAAATTGTGGGTACGTGTGTGTGCTTTCAGGACACACCTGCACATATGAAGTGCACATGCACCCATGTGTGCACATAGGCATATGGACACATTCTAGAAGGATCCATAAGGAATGATTAGGTTCTGGGGAATGAGGCACTCCAAGTTGTGTTTCCTCGGTAATACAGAGATGTTTACATATTTCTATTCATTTTGAAAATCAGAATTGCCTTATGTGGTGCATGTTGACGATCCAATGAGATGAAGCAGATGGTAGGACTCTCTAGATGCCTTGTCAGCAGTGGGTTCCTCTTGCTCCAGAGACCCGGGGAGTCCAACACGCACCTGCTCACACGCTCCGTTAGCTTTTCTACAGCCGTGCTGATGTCCAGTCTGAACACACTGGGAGGGGGGAATGGGAGGGTGTGGGTCACCCAAGCGCCTGTGAGCACAGACATCCGAGAGATGGAAATTTTTGTTCATGAAATGGGAATGTCTTTTGATTCCAGTCCCTGAGGAATGTGTCGCTTGGGTTCAAACCAGAAGGGACCTCAGAACGGGAAACCAGGTTTGCGCACGGCCCTGTGTGTTCACACTCAGAGCCGTGCACAGAATGTTTGCCCAACACCGATTATGTCACCTCCCAACTTCTTCCTAATGCGTATTTCTCCTTCTCAGCAGGAGGCACTACTCCCCCCTTGCCACGAGGGCCTTGCTAAATTCCTCATCTCCCTGGGGAAGGAGCCTCCCTCTGTCTGTCCGCATGGCCTCTTCTGGGGCACAGGGAGAGGCCTGCGCTGGTGCATTCACCTGTCACAAACCTGTGAGGCCGGTGCCGCCGTCACTGTCACCTGCGTCCTCCCCTCTGCTGTTGGTAGTGTGACTGTTACTGTTACGGTCTTCCCGGGAAGGTGGTGAGCCAGAGGCTCGGCACACGGCGGTGTTGTTCCCACACAGCGACGGGGAAGACTCAGCCTTTTGCACATTCCTCAGGCCCAGGCCGTGCGACGGTCCTCAGCTGTGGTTTCTGTCCCAGCAGGGCAGCTTCTACGTGCCCTCGGAGAACTGCATGCAGCGCGCTCACAAGTGGCACCGGGGGCTGTGCCTGCTGCTCCTGCACGCCTACCGGGGGCTCCGCGCCTACTTCCTGCTCATCGTGAGGGCTGTCCCGGAGCTGCCACACGTGGAGCTGGGTAAGAGCCGGGCCGGGGGACACGCATCCCCCAGCCCTCTCTCCGTCTGCTGGGGCGCGAGCAAGTCCGCACGCTTCGGTAAACCTCCGAGTAACGAGGTTACTCAGGTCGGTATTTCTGTTCTGTGCGTCACTCTAGGGGAGGATCTTAGATGTGCAAGTGCAGGAAGAAAAGACGCAAGCAACTCAAGAAGCGTGCATGCATGCATTCATTCACCCAACGAGCATTTATTGACCACCTACTATATACCTGACACTGTTGGAACATAATGCCAGTTTATAGCCTTGTCTTAATTAGGTGGTAATTATGGCATTGCAAATTACAAGAGTGCACAAGAAATAAATACATAAAGAAATAATAAGAAATAAATGCAAATATACCCTTTAACATGGATGAACACAGAGACCTCAGCGGCCTCACAATGGTTTTCTGGGGATGAATTGCTTCCTGCCATTACCAGACAGTGTGGATACCATTGGAACTGAATCCTCTTGATTGACAGATGGTGGAACTGAAGCTCAGAGAAGTCAAACGATGGCTCAGGGTCACAGAGCAGCATGTGGCCGCACCATGCCAGGAGTGCAGGGGTCCTGCAGAGATGCCCAGGGTAGGGTCCTGGCTTCATGCCACACTCACTCACAGCGAGTGGAATGTTGAGGTTCTGTTTAAAGTCCTCCAATGAGGCCCCTGTGCCCCTAGACCAGAAGCCAGGTCTTTAGCCTGGGGTTCAAGGTCAACAAGAGAAACCCGCTGGGTCCCTTAGCTTCTCTCGGCTCTGTGGCTCCTCCTAGCGGGACTGCTGATCATTCATCAGTGCAATGGAGATGCAAACCTGTGTCCCACGTGTGTGACACATATGCGTGTGAGTGTGTGTGCACACGCATGTACCTGCAAAGGCACCGAAGAAGAGGGAGTCCCTTCGAACTTGTGCCAAGAGCCCTTGTGGCCTCGTGGAGGCTGACATCACAGGCTCCAAGTCACGTTCACCCCCTTGGCCACCCGGAGCCGGGAGGAGAGTCCTCGGCCTTCGCGTTCCTTTCTGTGATTTTAACGCTCACACGACGCCGGGCTTCGTCCCTGCAGTGAGCAGTGGCTGAATGCCAGGGCATGTCCGTTTCACTGCGCTGTCCTTTCTTTTCCCAGAGTCCCTCGCTGTTGAAGAAACGCTGAATCGGCTGTGCTTGGAGCTACAGGTAATGGGAGAACCATCCCCTCCGGTCTGAACAGCTGGGGTTATGCTGGGCAGACATGGTTTCTCGCTTGGTAAAGAAATCAGAGCTGAGCCCAGCCAGTGTGGCTCAGTGGGTGAGCGTCGACCTATGAACCAGGAGGTCACAGTTTGATTCCTGGTCAGGGCAGGTGCCTGGGGTTGTGGCCTCCATCCTCAGTGTGGGGCGTGCAGGAGGCAGCCCATCCATGGTTCTCTCTCCTCACTGATGTTTCTATCTCTCTCTCCTTCCTTCCTCTCTGAAAATGATAAAGAAGCACACACACACACACACACACACACACACACACACACACACACGGGAAGTCAGTAAAGACACCAGGGAGGAGGCTGCAGTCGCTTCCTGGAGGAGGGGGCCTTTACCGCCGCCGCTCTGCCCTCAGATGCTGAACAGCCCAGAGAAGATCGCCGAGCAGATCAGTAAGGACCTCGCCTGGCTGGCCTCCCACCTGATGGCCCTGTGGACCCATTTCCTGGACACGGTGACGCTGCACTCCCACGTGACCTCTTACCTCACGCAGGAGCATCACACCCTGCGGGTGAGGGTCCACAGCAGTGGGTGTACTGGGCAGAATACGAATTGGGGTTGACTGTAGATGGGGGGTGGGGCAGGGGTGGATCTGCTACCCCCTGCACAGGCCTGAGATGTCTTTGAACTTGGCCTCTCACACCTTGGCTCTGCCTTCATGACACCCCTCCCTCGGCCACCAGATGATGGCAGAGTCCATTGCGAGGGGTATCACACGTGTTTTGGAAAGTCTTTTCAAATGTAAGCATCCTTCTTGGCGTGTTTTTTTGCTGCGAGCTTGGATGTGCCGTCTCCTCACGCACAGCGAGAGGACCCCGTGGCTGAGTCTGCAAAGGCTTGGGGACACCCGTGTGTGGCTGGCTTTGCGCACTCTGTTTCGTCTGCATGCACTCTTGGTCCCCGTGTTCACGTGTCTTATACTCTGGTTGGAGAAATCAGCCCCAAATAGAAACATGACAGAAAGCGATGTAAGAACCGCTTCCTAAACGTGCGTTCAGCTCTGTCCATAAGCCACGCTGGGGCGAGAGCTGTGAGTGACAGAGGCCCCATGGGGGAAGAGAAAGGTTGTTCCAGAACTCGGGGGTGGGCTCAGAGCCTCCCTTTAGGGCAGACCTCCCGGGACCTCGATGACTTACAAAAGCCGGGGGACAGCTGCCCATGAGTGGAACGGTTCACGTGACTCCCCTCAGGTGCGGAGGTTCTCCGAGGCCTTCTTCTACATGGAGCACCACAAGCTCGCCATCCTGACCTTCCAGGAGAACCTGTGAGTAGCCCTCCTGCCCACGCCGCGCCCTAGGAGTCGGCACTGGAGACGGTGTTGTTCAAAGTGCCGCCGCCCTCGGCCGCCAGCCGTGGGAGAGCGGGGTCTTCCCGCCTCTGCCCACCGGGCTGCGTGCTCTGTGCAGGGGGGAGGCAGGCGAACCGCAGGGGCAGGGCTGGCGGGGCAGGGTCCCAGCCCTGCGGCCTCGTGCTGGGTGTCACTATGGCTCTACAGACAGAACGGGGCTCCCAGGTCCCCGGAGGCGCCTGCGGCGACTCCTCTTCACAAAGCAGTTAGAAGCAGATGGTGTGGCTGTGACCACAAGTATGTGAGACAAGACTCGGAATTCGCCAGGGACTTCGCCGTGGCTGTGAAATGCCTTTAGCTTAAGATTTAAGACGGAACTCCCTCATGGAGGGGACTGGTGAATGTTTAAGTTCCGCTTTCTCCAAAATTAAAGAAAAAATTTAAACCTACTCAGAAAAGTCAGAGGGTGACAGATGGGGTCCTCCCCTCTCCGGTTCCCTGGCGAGCAGAACCAGCGTCCCCCAAGACGTGTTGGCCTTTGCCACACAAGTCCCACGAGGGCCTTGGGGGCGGGGGAGGGGAAGGGGGGGCGGACAGACGGCGAGGCCCGAGTGTGCTGAACATTCCTGAAGGTCTTCCTGGGAGCAGGGGGTGGGCGGCCAGTGGAAAGCCTATAACTTTGGGATGCTCCCCGGGCCGTGCCCCCCAGGGTGCAGTCCCACAGCCAGCTGTCCCTGGACCTGCGCAACTCGGAGTACCTGAGCACCATGCCCCCGCTGCCCGCCGAGTGCCTGGACATCGACGGCGATGGCAGCACCCTGCCCGTCATCTTCGAGGACAGATACGTGGACTGCCCCGCGCCAGGTGTGTCTTGGTTTTGGAGACTCAAGAGCAGCGCTTACCGGTGGGCCCCTGTCCATTGCTCTGTTCACATCCCAAGGGCAATGGGACCGGGTGAGGGAAGTAGTTTCTTAAGCCCTAGTCGGTTTGGCTCAGTGGATAGCACGTCAGCCCGCGGACTGATGGGTTCCGGTTCCATTCTGGTCAAGGGCATGTTGCAGGCTCGATCCCCGGCCTGGTCAGGGTGCGTGCAGGAGGCAGCCAGTCCCTGTGTCGCTCGCATGTGCATGTTTCAGAGCGGCTGCAAGCTGAGATTTGTCGCGTGTTTGAAAAGTCCAGGCGACTTCCAGGGCAGTGCAGCCTGGGGAAGGAGGATGCATTTGGCTCTCAAGTGCACCCTGCCACCTAGTGTCCGCGCCATGTATGACGACTGAAATGCGGCTCTAGAGGTGACTGACTACATCCGCTCTGCGGGAGACCCTCTGCTGCTCCCATCCTTCCTCAGTCATAGAAGTGAAAGCAGAACGTTGCTCTTTGGGCAGCACCGGGCTTCCTCACTGGTCTCCCTGAGTCCCGTCTCAACTGTCCAGGATAAACCTGATAAATCTTCTACTGCTGTCCAAGGACCCTCCAATCATCTGCTGCTTGTGCTAGGAAGCCCAGACTCCACATTCACACGGCATCCAAGTTCGTCCATCTACCGTCTAACCTCACCCTGCTCCCTCTGGTCAGCCTGACCAGACCGTGCGCCCAGACGCCTGGGCCTGTGCCCACGCCGCCCCCTTCCTGGCAGACTCATCTCCTTCCTGCAAGACGGTGGAGTCCACATTTCCTTTGGCAGGAGACCAGCCACCGCTGCTGCATATGTTTCTCAGTATTTTTTTAAAATACATTTTACTGATTTCAGAGAGGAAGGGAAGGGGGAGAGAGAGAGAAACATCAGTGATAAGAGAGAATCACTGATCAGCTGCCTCCTGCACGCCGCCTACTGGGGGTCGAGCTTGCAACTTGGGCATGTGCCCTGACTGGGAATCCAACTGTGACCTCCTCATAGGTCGATGCTCAACCACTGAGCCGTGCTATCCAGGCCTTACTATTTCTTAAAAGCCATAAAAGCAGAAACTGGCTCACTACTATGACGTGTCCTCACTTCCCTTCTCCCTAAGCCATGGCCAAGTATAGGGCTTTGCCTGTAGGACAGTGCGTGCACCATGGGGGACTAAATGAGGTTGAAGGTGCATTTTTTCAAACCAATGCAAACAGTTCCTGAGACTCATTGCCTGGTTCAGCTGCATCTCGGTTCTCTTCAATTCATTTTATGAATCTGATTCTATGACCACGTGGCAGCCATGGTGCTGGCCTTGGGGGTGTAGCTATTCCTAAAATACAGGCTCTTCTCTCCAGTGGGAACAAGAAATGCACCATGGGTTACAGTATGGTGGTAGGAGTGTTACATTACATGTGGGTTATAGCATGGGGGTAAGCATGTTACATTACATGTGGGTTACAGCATGGGGGTAGGCATGTTACATTACATGTGGGTTATAGCATGGGGGTAGGCGTGTTACAGTACATGTGGGTTATAGCATGGGGGTAGGCGTGTTACAGTACATGGGATTATAGCATGGGGTAGACGTGTCATATTACATGTGGGTTACAGCATGGGGGTAGGCATGTTACAGTACATGTGGGTTATAGCATGGGGGTAGGCGTGTTACAGTACATGGGCTTATAGCATAGGGGTAAACGTGTTATGTTACATGTGGGTTATAGCATGGGGGTAGGCGTGTTACTGTAGTGTGTGCAGAGGGATGCCGGGGATAGGCAGTGAGGATGTCTGACTTGCTGTGGCCTGTGGGATGGCCCCCGGGGGAAGGGAAGTTCGCTTAGCCTCTCAAGACGCAAAGAACGTGTCGAGGGAAGCAAGAGACCCATTTCTCTATGATCTGCGTCCCAATCCTGACCCAGCATGCATTTCACGTGGGGGGTGCGGTGAGGATGCCTAGAGTCCCGTGCAGTTTCTATGGGAGTGTCTCAGTGGGTCACTCCACGTTCTGTGGTGATTACAGTCCTTTAACATCTACTAAAACCATCAGGAGGATTTAAGCTTTTTAAAGAAAATAGAAGACCAGCCCCCTTCAGCCCCCCTTCCCCCATCAGAGGCTGGCGTGGTGTCGCCTGGCACAAAGCCCCACCCAGCTAACCTCAGGGTTGGCCTTCCTGGTACACCCAGCCCCGACCAGAGCCATCGCTTTGGCATAAACTGTCAAAGGACTCACCACCAGTCACCTGGTTACCATAGTATCAGGGCCCATGAAACAAAGACATCCCCATTGCTTGGGAAATGCTATGAATTCAGAGGTGACCTCCCAGGCACTAGGCACAGAGCCCAGCCTCATTCCTTCTGGTACAGTCCGGCGTGTGGACGCTGTGAACACAGATTCCTAAATTACGGTGTGCTGCTGCTGTTTTTCTTTCTTTTTGTAGGAGAGAGTTTGAGTGTCTGCCCTAATTTCAATGTTCCAGCCACAAGTCCTGCCACAATGAGTCTGAAAGACCGAGAAGAGGACCCTCTTGTAAACAGAAAATCATCTTTTCGGGAAAACCTCATCCTGCCCACCCCGAAACTACCCCAAATGGACTGCGATGAAGAGGTGCTTCGTGGGCCGGCGTCAGAGGAGGAGGTGTACACCCCAAACCCTGAGGACGTGCTTTCTGAGTCTCAGGTGTATCTGACAATTGGGGAGTCCCCAGACAGAGCAGCTGTGCCTGCAAGTGAAGGGCGCACTGGCCAGAGGGCTGATGTTGGGATGGATCCACTGGCAGATGACAACCCGCCCGGAGGGAGTCCAGGCCCAGAGGATGGCTGGGGCCCGACGCTGGCCTACCTCGAGGTCAAGTCCAGCAATAAGCATCCAGGCCGAGCTGAACCCACGGTGGCCATGAGTGACCAGCACGGGGGTGGGCGCTTCCGAGAGAACCGTGACCTGGACAGCACTCTGCCAAGCAAAGCGCTGGCAGGCGGGAGTCGCCACCCTGCCGTCTCATGGGTGAAAACCCCGCTCCAGGAGTCAAGGACTCCCGGGAAGGGAGCTGACCAGGAGGCCAAGACGCTGCTGCTGAGTCTGAAGCCCTTCCCCAGGGAGCCTTGCGGGCCACTGAGCTCCACTCTGAGGGATCCCCCGGAGGCCAGGGCTCCCCCAAGGGACCCTCCCCCCGAGGAGCCAGAGGAAGGGTCCGTGCTGTCTGGGGTCATCAAGAGATCTTCCTCCCTCATCTCGGATTCGGGCATTGAGAGCGAGCCGAGCTCCGTGGCCTGGTCCGAGGCCCGGGGCCGGGCGCTGGAGGTGCCCAGTGACCGGGAAGTGTCACACCCGCTGCTCCGCAGACAGGCCCCGCACAGGAACTCCCTGGAGGGCGGGCACACGGAAAGCAGCCTGAGCTTGCCCAGCGGGATCCAGGCGTCCCTCACCTCCATCAGCTCACTGCCTTTTGAGGAGGAGGAGCGGGAGCTGGCCCTGCTCACCAAGCTGACCAAGTCGGCGTCGGCGCCCCAGATCAGTAGCCCAGAGGAGGCTGCTGAAGACGCGGGCGCCGTGCGGCCAGGCTCGGGTCCTGCTGAAACTCCGGGCCAGCTGGTCAACAGCACAGAAGCCCCAGGACACGGCCGTCCACCCAGTGATGGTGGGTCCAGTATCCAAGGCACCGGGGGTGGCCCTTCCCTTGAAGTGGCTCCAGATGCTGGCCAGCAGGGCACGGGTTACCTCGACATCCCCCAGGATAAAGTGGCTCATGTTGACCCTCCAGGACCCCGCAGACTGGATGGCAGGACTGAGAACCCTCCAGGTGTTGGAACCAAAGGTGTTCACCTAGAAATACCACGTGGCTCAGCACGGGCAAGCCCCAGGGACAGAGCTTTTCCTGGAGTGCAGACGGAGGCCCCGAAGCGCATGCCTGCAGACGCGGGTGTGGGGAGTGGCGCGTGGTCCCACGGCGGCAGGTCGGACCTGGCGAGCCTCCCTAACCACGAGGTGCCTGCACTGAGTTGCCCGCCAGCTGTGGATGCCGCCGACCTGGGGTCAACAGGCCAGCGGAGGGGCTCCCCTCACGTCGTTAAGGATGTGGCGTTTGGGAGAGGAGCTCACACCGTGGAGTGGGGACACCAGGCAGGCGCCGCGTGCCCCGCTGTGACTCACTCCATTCACTCCCAAGTCCTGGGACCCCAGGAGCCCAGGGCGGGCACTTCGGCCATGGGGTCCCCCCTGACCCCCGCAGAGGCCTTCTCGCCCGACAGCCTGAAAGCTGTGGAGGTCGTCAACTTGTCTGTGTCCTGCACTGCCACGTGTCTCCCGTTCTCGTCGGTGCCCAAGGAGACCCCTGCCAGGGCTGGCTTCTCTTCCAGACAGCCCCCTCTCCCCATCACACACCAGCCTCTGGGGTCCTTCGAGGCTGTTCCTACCCATCCGAGCGCGCTGGAGGAAGGCGTCGGCGAGAGGATGTTCAGGTGAGCCGGCCAGTGTCTCCCCTGCCCCACACCGTCTCCTAGATACTCCCGTCTGCTTCTCAGTCTCCTGCGTCCTCTTCCCAATAGAGATCTCAGTCATTTTCTCATCTAAATAACGTCATCTATTCATACCCTGCACATCAGAAACTAGAATGGTGTAAAGGAGTAGAAAGTATCCATTGCTCACATATAGCCCCTAGGTAAGTTCCTCGACACCTTTTCTATCTGCATCTATATCTACATATTATTTTATGCAAAAAAACAAAACAAAAACCAAACAGGATAATTCTTTACGAATTAAGGCTCTTCAGCCTAATATACTGGAAACAATCTATGCTGATACATCTATTTTTGCGTGAGCATTTAATGTTTAAACCACACTCGGTTGTATGGATGTACTATGATTTATTCACAAAATCCTGAAGAAATGGGCATCTTAGTGTCCTTTTCACTGTTTATTGTGGTAGCCACCTCTCTCATGATGGCCATCGCACCTCTACATTTGCATATTTTGAACGGGCGGTCCTTTAACCCTTCGGGCCCCTTTTGTGCAGTTCCTGAGTTGGTCATTTCTGTTGCAACGTCCAAATCCATCCCTCATCCGTGTGTGGGGTTTGTATCCCCGTGGCTGCCTCATCTACAAACTGTGTTCAGTATCAAAACATCTTTCTGTTGTAAAATGCTGAGGAGTTACCTACTCATGATATTTCCAAAAGAAATTGCACAGGCAGGTAGACTTTGGATCGCTGTTTTATAAAGATATTAAATGTCTATTATGAGCCCACGTCATCAATTTAACACACACACGGCAGGCGCGCTCTCCAGGCCATGGCCAGGGTAGCCCTGGCTGTGATTATGCTTGTGGTGTCACAGAGGGGCAGGGAAGTGAGAGAATGAACCAAGGGCAGCTGGGTAAATGGGATGGTTTGTGGGTACGTCACTGAGCCAGGGTGGGGACAGGACCTACCCGGGCTGGGGACGCTGAGCATGAATAGAGATGGTGGCCAGGAGAAGCTTTTTGAAGGTGATACCTCAGCTGGTGGTGATGGTGGTGATGGTGGTGATGGTGGTGATGGTGGTGATGATGATGATGATGATGATGATATGGCTAGTAATAGAGACATTTATTAATCCGTTTCAAGTGTGTTCTAAGCATTTTGCAAAGATCATATCACGTCATACACAAGCCAACTTTACTAATTAGATAGTGATGTCAATCCCCTTGTACACAGGAGGAACTGGAATGCAAAGGGGTTAAGTGATTGGCCCACAGCCCGTGAACGTCAAAGCCGAGATCTGACCTTGGCAGTGTGGCTCCTGAGTCCGCGCTCCTAACCACCACGTTGTCAGATAACCACGCAGAGGACACAATAACCAGGGGGAGGGGCATTGCAGACAGACAGACCCGAGTGCGCAAAGGCACGGAGACCAAGCACCGGCACTCCTGCAGGGAATTGTAGGAAATGTGTTTGTTCGGAGCCTGGGGCCCAGATGGTGGAGGAGGGGGGAGCCCAGCCTTGGAGCCCTTGTGGGCGAGGTTCAGAAGGCCTGTGGGCGAGGTCACTCTGGGGGGTCTTTGTAAAGATTGTGTGGCCGCTTGGAGCTGGGCGGAACCTTCACGTTCTGCTCAGTGCAGGGACCGCATGGAACGTGCAGAACCCAAACCACGCAGCCTTTGGTTTTCCCGGGCGCTTTCCTGCTCCTTGTTCAAACAAAGCTCCCCTCCCTGGCATCCCCGGAGGCCGCACATCCAGCTCTGCCACTCGGCAAATTCCTCCCTGTAGATGGTCATCACTCCTGCATCCCAGTCAACTCATCCCCCGCTCAACGGGCCATGCAGGGTGTGGCGTGCGATTAATTAGTGTATTCTCCAGTTTCTATCAGGCCAAAGAGAAATTTAAAAAAGACCTGAAGATTGATGGATTTCTGTACAGTGACTTATCGGTACTAGCTTCTGACATGCCGTATTTCCCACCAGAGGAAGAGGAGGAGAGCCTGCAGGACGGGATTCACCTGGTAGTCTGTGTCCATGGCCTGGACGGTGAGTTCCAGAGGAAGCTGTTTGGCAGGCAGACTTGTGGGAAAATGAAGTACAAGAATGAATGAGTGAATGGGAGGAAGGAATGAGTGGGTAAATGGAATGAAGGCAGGAATGGATAAATGGAATGAATGAATGAATGAATGAATGGAGTAAATGAATGGATAAATGGGATGAGGAAGGAATGGATAAGTGGAAGGAAGGAAGGAAGGAAGGAAGGAAGGAAGGAAGGAAGGAAGGAAGGAAGAAATGGAGTGAAGGAAGGAATGGGGAAATGAATGGATAAATGGGATGAAGGAAGTAATGGATAAATGGAATGAATGAATGAATAGAGTAAATGAATGGATAAATGGAATGAAGGAAGGAATGGATAAGTGGAAGGAAGGAATGGAGTAATGGGATGAAGGAAGGAATGGGGAAATGAAGTGAAGGAAGGAATGGAGTATGTTCTTTGCTCCTCCATGATCAGCAGCGGTCTCATCCCTGCCCCCGACAGTCCCTATGGAGCAGGTGGCGTCCACAGCCCTTACACCTTCATGATGGTCTCCAAAGGCGACTGCTACTCTAGTGTAGATAACTATGCCCTGCCTGGCCCACTTGGGGGCCTCGCTGACTACCTGGCAGGGGCAGAACTAGACAAGCTTTGTATTAAATAAGACACTGAAGAGGGGACTTGTAGATGGCACGTTGTGTCATGTCAGCCGTTGAGTGGTGTCACTCGCAGAAAGCCCTGAGTAAACAGAACTGGCTGTGGAAGAAGGGGAGGCAGTGCGCCTCCTGCTGGTCCTGTGGGGAATGTCCACAGCCATGTGTCTATGGGGCAGGGAGGAATTCCATGGAGGGGACTTCCGAAAGGCCCTGACCCTGTGTGTGTGTTTGGGCAGGGGGCAGGGGTGGGGGATTGGACTTGTTTCTGTTGTTTATGTCATCTGCTCAACAAAACACCAAGGTGCATGTGGGAATGGAAGGAGAAGGAGAGCTAAGTCCCTGTGTGTCCGCTTTCGTGTTACTAACTTTGGGTGGGTTTTTCCTTCGTTTTAGGGAACAGTGCAGACCTCCGGCTGGTAAAGACCTTCATAGAACTGGGGCTCCCTGGAGGCAAACTGGACTTCCTGATGTCTGAGAAGAACCAGGTATGAGGACACAAACCTCAGAGCGGGGGTCCCCGGGTCAGGCCTCACATGAGCCCCTGAAAGTCACCAGACAGTTTGTGGACGCGCAGATAAGAGGGGGCTTTGCCGAAGAACACGGGCAGGCGCTTATGCTCCGAGAGAAAGGGCTCACTTCTCCTTTGGGAGGGCAAGGAGAGAAGAAGTGGGGGCATGGGAGTCAGGTGCCTGGGGCCTTCTGACCCTCTGGGCATCAGGGTGGGTGACAGCTCAGAGCATCCATGCCTTGAGCGTCTCTGGGTCCGCCCTGGGGGCTGTCCCTGTCCCTGATGTCTGTGTGACTTCTCGGCATGTACTTCCTCCTCTGTCACACGGGACAGCGATCCCAGGGGACTGCAGTGTGCTGCTCTCCACCTCGTCCCTTCCTCCTCCTGTCTGTCAGCCCCTAACTGAGGAGGCTCTGGTATCCCCAAGTCTCTTCACTGGGGTCCCAATCTGTGAACCCTCGATGTGGAGTTCCAGTCTGTGACCCCAGCATCAGGCTGAGGCCCGCTCCCAGCATGCACCACGGTGTGGATGGAGGAGCCCGGCCTTGCTGGCCCCGCCCACCTGTGTCCTCTCCTCTTCCAGATGGACACGTTTGCGGACTTTGACACCATGACTGACCGGCTGCTGGATGAGATCATCCAGCACATCCAGCTGTACAGCCTCTCCATCGCCCGGATCAGGTGAGGGAGCGCAGGGAGCAGGCTGGGGGCGGGGGTGCCTCTGAGTGTTGGCTGTGCACCGGATCCACGCGATGCCTTCTGTGCACCCCAGGATGAGCTGACGGTGACTTTAATGGCGTAGATGGCCCGGCTGTGTGGCTCAGTGGTTAATCATTGGCCTATGACCCAGGAGGTCACGGTTCGATTCCCGGTCAGGGCACATGCTCGGGTTGCAGGATTGATCCCCAGTGTGGGGTGTGTAGGAGGCAGCCGATCGATGATTCTCTCTCATCATTGATGTTTATCTCTCTCTCCCTCTCCCCTCCTCTCTGAAGTCAATAAAAATATATTTAAAAAAAATAATGGCGTAAATGGCGTTGAGAGCGAAGGTGACATATCCACGTCCACCATAGTGTGTGCGGGAGAAGAAATGTCTGTAGCTCCGTAGGAAGAGACTTGGACTTGGTCAGATATTCCTGAGTTTGAATGTTGGTACTCCTCACGCCCAGGAGTCCGACTCCCGACTCCACCACGGAACCTCTTCAGGCGTTTCTGTCCCTGCGCCTCTGTCCGTGGAGCGGGACCAGCACTGAGCTGAGGTGTGGCAGCGCTGGGCGGGTCCCCTGCCAGGAAGGGATGCCAGTCTGTGACTAGTTGTGTGCCTCCTCCATAGCAGATGACTTGCTCCAAGCCTGACACCAGGAAGGGGGTAGCTAACACCTGCGCTTGGGGTGTGGGGCAGAGTGGCGAGTCCTTGATGTGCATCAGCCCGTTTAGTACTCAGAGATAAAGTCTCAGGCCCTCCTCCTCTCACAAGTGAGGGCGCAGAGGCCTCCAGGGTCAGGGGGCAATCACAAAGCATGCTGGGAAGAGGTCGGAGGTGTCCCTCTCATGTGACAGGGTTCCCATAGTGGTTGTTGTTGTTGTTGTTGTTGTTGTTGTTATTTTTTTAATCCTCACTTGAGGATGTTTTCCCATTGATTTTTAGGGAGAGTGGAAGAGAGAGGGAAAGACAAAGGGAAATATCGATGTGAGAGAAACACATCGATTGGTTGCTTCCTGCACGAGCCCCAACCAGGACCAAGGCCAGGGAGGAGTCTGCAACCAAAGTACGTGCCCTTGACCAGAATCGAACCCAGGACCCTTTGATCTGCAGGCCGACGCTCTATCCACTGAGCCACACCTGCTAGAGCCTAGTAATCATTTAATTTGAAAATAATGCTGTGGTGGAACCGTGGTCTGTGGGAACAGGACTGGAGCATGAAGGAGTGGTGTCCACCCACGTGGGCAGGGAGCAGGCGGTGACGAGTGCCTAGCGGGGGAGTGAATGAGGAATGAATGACGGGGGAGGGGCCTTAGGGGAGGTGGGATTGCATTCTGTGGGTGACCAGGGCGGTTCAGTGCTCAGAAAGGACATCCAGGTGGACGAGAGAAGACATAGGGACGGGGATGGGGGCTGGGCAAGATGCCCACACGTCTCTCCGGACCAGGAGGTTCCACTCACGAAGACCCGCTGGCGCTCACCCGGCCAGAGTTTGGACACCTGATGGGGATGGATTAGCGCCCCAGATGGGTGGGAGGTGCAGGGCGCTGACCCGGCGCTCCCTGTGCAGGACCCTGAGGCGGGGGGCCTGCAGTCTCACTCACTGACCCGCTTTCTCTCCAATCAGCTTCATCGGCCATTCTCTCGGCAACATCATCATCCGCTCGGTCCTCACGAGGCCCCGGTTCCGCTATTACCTCAGCAAGCTGCACACCTTCCTGTCGCTGTCCGGGCCGCACCTGGGGACCCTGTACAACAACAGCACCCTGGTCAGTACAGGTGAGACTCCCACGCCAGGCATTGCCCAGAGTTCATCCAGGGCAGCCCTTTTTAAAAATACATGTGTATTGATTTCAGAGAGGAAGGGAGAGGGAGAGGGAGAGGGAGAGAGAAACATAAGTGATGAGAGAGAATCATTGGTCCACTGCCTCCTGCACACCCCACCCTGGGATGGAGCCTGAAACCCGGGGAACGTGCCCTGACCGGGGATCGAACCGTGACCTCCTGTGTCATGGGTCAATGCTCAGCCACTGGGCCAGGCCGGCTGGGCCAGACGCTGTTCTTGATGGAACCCTGTGAGTTTGGAGCCTCCTCCAGCGTGGACGGCGGAGAGAGCGCTGGGCTGAGAAAGGTGGCCTTCAGTTTGTGTTGAGTGAGGTTGGACTGGGTGGACCCAGCACCTCTTCTGCTTCCAGTTTCCTGGGAACAAGGAGGTGATGTCCCTGGGGTGCCAGCTGGAAAAGGTTCAAGAAGCTAAAGGTGAAGAGGAGAGAGTGTGGGAGTCTCAGTCTGTTGGGGCTGCTCTCATGGTCACCATGGACGGGGGCTGGTCACCAGCAGACGCTGATGCCTCACAGAGCTGGAGGCCGGGAGTCAAGGTCTAGGCACCCCAGCTTCACTGTCTAGTGAGGGCCAGGCTCCTGGTTCACGGATGGCCCTCTTCTTGCTGTGTTCTCAGTGGCAGGGAGGGAGCTCTCTGGGTCTCTTCGATGAGGGCACTAACCCCACTCAGGAGGGCCCCACCCTCAAGGCCCAAGCACTCCCACAGGCCCCACCTCCAGATGCCATCACATTGAGGGGTTCATTTTCAACATATGAACTTGGGGGGATATAAACATTCGGTTGTGGCAGAGGGGAAGCCAGAGGCAGACTCAGCCACATGTCTGTGGGGGCGGAGTCTATAGCAAGGGCTTTCAGTCATGTCACTCCCATGACAAGCCTGCAGTCAAGTTCTAACCCAGACACTTAGTGAGGACTCTGGCCCAGACCTTTAATCTCTGTGCTGCTGTGTTTCCTTAGTTTTAAAATGGACCGAATGTGTGCATATATGTATGGGTACATGTATGACAGATACATGAGTATGTGTGTGTGCATGTCTCTAAACACACACCACATATATGACACGCATATGATGCATATTTACATGGCAGATATATGATATACACATATGATACATGTTTACATGGCAGTAATGATCACATATGTGCACAGTGTATCTTGTTTACTTCCTTGCATTGTTATTAAAAAATGGTGGTGGTGACATGATTCTCATCCTCATCCGTGTCAGTGTCGGCACAGCCACGGGAAGTGGAGGGACTGAGATGCGAGGTGCCTTTCGCTCTTTTAGACCCGAGCTGGGTCTGTAAGGAGCACTCCTCATGCGTGCTTGTATTTAGGGTGGATTCCTTAGCCTGCATTTAGGGGCGGGGACGAGCCGATCGGGGAGGGTGGGAGTGTCAGGACTCCCGCAGCCTGTCGCCATGCTGTTTCGCGGGGGATTTTGTGTCTCTGTCCCCAGGATGTAAGGGTACAGACATCCCTCTCACTTCCCACGCGTGCGCTAAAATGCCCGCTGCCCTCCTCTGTTTCTGTTGACGAAAAAGCGCAGTTGACTGTTGCTCTCGCCCCCGTTACTCCTGCCCCCTGTAAGTGTGTGTTTGAGCTGGGTTTGGTTTGGTTCCCAGGCTTGTGGCTCATGCAGAAACTGAAGAAGTCTGGCTCCCTCCTGCAGCTCACCTTCAGGGACAACGCCGATCTGCGCAAGTGTTTCCTCTACCAACTCAGCCAGAAGACAGGTGAGGGGCTTCCCCCACGCGGTGGGGTCTGAGCGTGAGCTGAGATCCAGTCTGAGCCGGCTGGCTTCCGCCACGCGAGGCTGATTCACTCAGAGAAGCGTTTGAGCGGAGGCACAGCCTCTGCACTCCCAGGAGGCCGCGAGCCCCCCGGGAACTCAGCGTCCCCATGGCGGGTGGAAGGCATCACACACCGGAGCCCAGGTGTGCGTGCGGGTGTCTCTACAGGAGAGCCCGCGCCTCGTTCACACAGACCCTTCCCTCGCCTAACCGCACAGGCTCAGGGTCTGGGGCCACGCACAGCCCCTCGCCCAGGTGCAGGTCCATGTACAAAAGGGCAGACAAACATGGTCCCTTTATGCTGACAGTGGAGGCGGGTCCTTCCCAGGCAGCCCCTCCACCATGAGGGGGGGCCCAGTAGTGCAGAACCCCCCCCGCCCCCCGGCCTGCCGGGCAGAGGCAGCAGTGGGTGAGGAGGAGCGAGGCTGGCCTGACGTCCCCTGTGGGGCGCTTGCTCTGTGTGCCTCCGTTTCCCGCCCGATGAGCACATCCGCATCTTCCTGTGGCACAAAAGCTCCGCGGCAGGTGCTGTGCTCAGCCTCGCAGACCGGAGGCCGTCTGCACCCACACACCCGCGTGTCACCGTCTGCTCGCTCGCTCGCTCGCCCTCTCTCAGGGCAGGGTGCACAGGCTGTGTGACCAGAGGACGCACCCTGAAACGCCCAGGTAAAGAGCACCCCCGGCTCGTTGCAGGCCTGCAGTATTTTAAAAACGTCGTGCTGGTGGCTTCACCCCAAGATCGCTACGTGCCATTTCACTCAGCCAGGATCGAAATGTGCAAAACCGCCCTCAAGGACAGGCACACGGGTAAGCCGATGTTCATTCTCACGATTGGAAAAGCGAGCGCAGCCCTGGCCGGGTGGCTCAGTTGGTCCCACTGCACCAGGTGGCAGGTTCCATCCCGGGGCAGGGAACATACAAGAATTAACCAATGAATGCACGGATAGTGCAACAACCAATCGATGTTTCTCTCTCCTCTCTCCCAAGTCAATCAATCAATAAATAAAAAAATTACAAAGCAAACATTCAGCCATGACCAGGTAACTCAGCTGAATGGAGTGTCATCCCATACACCAAATGGTTGCGGGTCCAATCCCCAATCTGGGCCCATACAGGAGGCAAGCCATCGATGTTTCTCATATTGAGGTTTCTCTCTCACATCGATGTTTCTCTCTCTCTAAAAAAATAATTAGAAACATATCCTCCGGTGAGGATTTAAAAAATAACAATAAAGCCCTGGCTGGTGTGGCTCCGTGGACAGGGTGTCTGCCTGCGGATGGAAGGGTCCCTGGTTCAATTCCGGTCAAGGGCGCAGGCCTGGGTGGCGGGCTCGATCCCCAGTAAAGGGCACGCAGAAGGCAGCCGATCAATGATGCTCTCTCATCAGTGATGTTTCTAGCTTTCTTTCCCTCTCCCTTCCTCCCTGAATAAAAATACAGATTTTAAAAAAATAATAAAAGCAGACGTGCATTCATGAAATTAAAACTCTGCGAAGTTTGGCCCATCAGATGTTCCGCCCAGGGATAGGAACCCGCCCGCACGCAGTGTGTCTCCAGGTTCCTCTGTGAGTTCCCCTAGGTCTGCCTGACCCCTACGTTCAACCAATGAACATTGTCCCCCTAAGTTCAGCCTGCACCCCTGGCTTGCTCCCTCCCCACAGGGCCTGTTTATGCAGAAATGATCAACAACCTCTTGCGCCCCCTGGTGGAAGCCAAGGACTGCACGCTGATCAGGCACAACGTGTTCCACGCGCTGCCCAACACCGCCAACACCCTGATCGGGCGCGCTGCGCACATCGCGGTGCTGGACTCGGAGCTGTTCCTGGAGAAGTTCTTCCTGGTGGTGGGACTCAACTACTTCAAGTAGCGGCCACGGGGCCGCCCGGCCCGCCCAAGGCCCACCCGGGGAGCTTGGCCCCATCACCCTTTTGTCGAGCTCCGCCCTTCAAGCGCGGAGCCAAGAGCAGCCAGGAGGGGCGGACCCGGAACCCGGGTACTTCCATTTGGGAGATTTGGGAAAGCTGAACCTACAGGGATCAAAACAACAGGCTTTGCCCCCACCTGTCTGGCCACCTGGAGGCTCCTCCATCCGAGATGCTCGCTAGAGAAAATAAAGCCACAGAACTTGGAGCTGGGAGCCCGCCTTTGTAACCCGCAGCCGCTGGCAGGGGGCAGGCGCGCTCCACCTTAACCAGGCGTGCCCAGCGGGTGGCTAGCGCATAGCTTTATCGTTTTCCAAATTAAATTAAGTGCACACAAGCATTTCAGAACTCAGGTTAAGCTCTGTGCAGAGTGGACACACTGGTGTAAATAGGACCCTCCATAGACTCCATGTGCCCCTTGTTCAAGAACATGCGAGGCCTTGCTCCCTCTCCTGTTTCCTCAGCAAGGGGCGAAGGAATGCTTTAGAATCCCCAAGTTCACGGCCTCCCGGCGGTGGGCGGGTGGTTGCAGGTATGGGGGTGGAAGTGATGCTATAGAGGAACCTAGAGAGAACTGGCCCGCCAGCCGCCTCACCTGCTCCTGCAGACCTTTGTATGCACAGCCCCACTCCATGCATTGTTCTTGCCATGGCCCACGTCTCCGTCCGTGGTCCTGAAAATGGACTTGGACTGAAGCTGGCAGAAGGGGGCACCGAGACTGATGCTCACGTTTGTGGCGCTCCGGTGGTGTACTTCCGAAGAAATGCTAGGTCAGCTCTGGGCGCAATTGCAAAAAATTAAACCCATGAGCGTGGCCAGCGGCTCCTCGGTTCGTGGAGGGAGAAAGCATCTAAATGGAGGAAAGCTGGGTTCCACCTCAGGGGAGCTCCAGGAAGGTGCTGGGTGTCTTTCAATAGCAACGTCTTCTTGCCTTAGGGAACTAAAGGGCTAAGGAAGGTCACCATGGATTAAAAAACTAAGCAAAAAACCTACAAGACAGCAGAAGCAATAGTGAGATCAGAGAGGTCAAAGGTTAGGGGGAGGGTTCTGGTGACTGGTAAGTGGCCTAAGGGGTAGTTTTGAAACTTCAGGATGTTTAGTAGGGTCCCCAAGACTGAGTGCACCCTACAGGCTAAAGGAAGCCCAGGGAACCATGACCAAGGACGCGGGGATGACTAACACGGGGGGACCCTTCTGCTGGAGCGTGAGCGCAGACGCTGAACGCTGCGAATGTCTTCATCCCAGAACCTTCCTGCTTCTGCCACATCCCCTCCGAGTGCGGAAACCTGGGCCCTGACCTCGGCACCAATGCCCTGGTAATGAAGCCGAGCAAACCCGGCTCGCTGAGCATGTAAGTCCCTCCCATGGTCACACGTGGCTTTGGAGACCCAGCGCAGAGGCTGGGAGACCGTCCAGAGAGGCGACTTTGCAGGAGAACAGAGTGTGGGCCTCTTGAGAAAGAACGAGACGGGCAGGCGATGGGTGATCTGCAAAGGCCGATTCCACCCACGGGCGAGGGCTTCCCTCGGGGCCTCCAAACTCGCGTCGTCTGTTCTTTCTACATAGGGGCAGGGGTCCTCTGGGCACTTCCCCTCTGGGCGCTAAGTTCCCGATGGGCGTAGATTCAGCTCCCCAAGAGCAGTGCCTGCCCCCCCCTCGGAGGGATTCGGTTCCGCAGCATAGCGCGTGCTGCTGGCCACCCTGCCTGGACTGGCGCCTGGGCCGGGGCAGGACCCCAGGTTTGTAGCCACTTGTCCTTTCCGGCCGGAGGAGGAGTCCGTGCGTCACTGTGGGCCCCCACTTCCACCCGCACCGTGTCATTCCCTGGTCGTCGGAAGACCGACCGCGTCGCCGGTGGTCAGGGTGACTCTGATGACTACTGTCCTTTCCCCAAACCAGACGCCATCTTTACCTACAATATGCTGCCTGGACATCGCGAGAACTCGTGGCAATAAACGTCCAGCCGCATGGGGCACCTCTCTTTTACAGGGGTGCTTCGCCGTCTGTAACCCCGCTCTGGCCTCTGAGCATCCATTCCAACTGTAGAAAGTCCATCTCTGTATGTAAATGAGAGTGCCAAATGTCACCTGTCTTGCCTCATTTGAAAGGGTTTTTTATGTCTCTTTCTATTGAAGTATAGATATCTAATATGTATATGTACATACATATATACGCACATATATAATATATAAATATATAATGTAAACAGGGACATTCTATTATTGATGATAAAAATTATAAACAAAATGCCTGCCAAGATAACGGTCTAGTCTGTTGTCATTCTCAGCATCATTTTTGTTTTTCTTTTTTGTTGGTTGGTTGGCTTTATGATTTGGTACCTTTGCCAGAACTTCTGAGACATAACAATTACTGATACTGAGATTCATTGGAATCTGCTGTTGGGGAGCCAGACACAATCAGAGAAGCAGATGTGGACCTACAGTTACCTGGGGGGAAGCTAACCCTAGCCTTAGACCCTAACCTTAAACCTAACCTGTGCCCTACCCTTCGCCCGAACCCTAACCCTCGCCCGAACCCTAGCCCTAATCCTAAACCTAAACCTAGCACTAGCCCTAGCCCTTATCCTGGCCATAGCCCTACCCCTCACCTTACCCCTAGTCCTAATTCTAACCCTAACATTAACCATAACATTAACCATAACCCTCCCCACCTACAACAGCCTTCCACGGCCCAGTGTTTTAAATGATTCCCGGTGACCACCTCCTCACCTACCTCAGAACCACCTGGGTAGGTGTTTAAAACACACATTCTAGGGCACCACCGTGATATGCCTGAGGTAAACAAGGAGCCAAGACCTAGCCCTATCCTTAACCCTAACCCTGACCCTAGCCCTAGCCCTAAGCCTAACCTTAGTCTTAGCCCTAAACCTAGCCCTACCTCTAACCGTAACACTGGCCCTAGCCCTAGCCCGAACCATAGCTCTAATCCTAATCCTACCCCACCCGCACCAGCCTTCCATGGCACAGGTGTTTTCAATGATTCACCGTGACCTCCTCCTCTACATAAACACCTGGGTAGGTGTTTAAAACATGCTTTCTAGGGCACGACCCCCGATATGCCTGAGGTAAGCATGGTGCCAAGCCCTAGGAATAGCCGTAACCCTAGCCCTAACTCTAACCCTAACCCTAGCTCAGTGGTCAGCAAACTCATTAGTCAACAGAGCCAAATATTAACAGTACAACGATCGAAATTTCTTTTGAGAGCCAAATTTTTAAAACTTAAACTTCTTCTAACGTCACTTCTTCAAAATAGACTCGCCCAGGCCGTGGTATTTTGTGGAAGAGCCACACTCAAGGGGCCAAAGAGCTGCATGTGGCTTGTGAGCTGCAGTTTGCTGACCACGGCCCTAATTCTAGCCCTAGCCTTAATGCTAACCCTAAATTTAAACCTAATCCTAGCCCTAGCCCTAGCCCAAACCATAACCCTAGCCCTAAACCAAGCCCTAGCCCTAACACCCTGACACAGACCCTAGCCCTAGCCCAAACCCTAGTCCTAGCCCTAGCCCTAGCCCTAACCCTAACCCTAAAACTAACCATAATGCTAACCCTAACCCTAACCCTAAACCTAGCCTGAATCCTAGCCCTAACCCTAACCCTAATACTAATCCTGCTCCTTCCTAGGTACAGGTGTTTTCAGTGATTCCCTGTGATCGTCTCACCTACCTCATAACTACCTGGGTAGGTTTAAAAAAACACTTCTAGGCACCACATATCATCTCCAGAGGTCAGCATGGAGCCAAGCCACCAAATTGGGACCAGATTCCCCCAGGTCAGGCTAAGCTGAACCCAGTCTTAGCCCCCTCAAAACAGTTATAGCCTTTACCCTCTTCACCAGCACCCCTATGCTGGGCCATCTCTGAGATCCTCTGCCCAGAGGCTGAGCTCCTTGAGACTTAACTATAAAACTAACCCTAACCGTAACCTAGCCTTAACCCTGACCCTGACCCTAACCCTAACCCTAACTATAAAACATACCCTAACCGTATCCTAGCCTTAACCCTAGACCTAGCCCTAGCCCTAATAGTAACCCTAACACTAAACCTAACCCTAGCCCTAACCTTAAACCTAGGCCTAAACCTAACACTAGCCCTAACCCTAACATTAAATCTAACACAAAACCTAGCACCAAACCTAGC